>NW_019184732.1:0-241 GCF_002260705.1 Seriola dumerili
GTGAATTTTAAGATACACATGTGTGTCCACATTAGAAACTTAGGTTCACTTCACAAAGTCAGTTTTCACTTCACATGTGCAACTATCATAAGTTTGACTCTTTCACATGTGAATTTTAATAGACACGTGTGAAATACTAATGTGAAATACTAATGTGAAATACTAGGTTCACATGTGAAATTGTGTGTTTTTTTGTAAGGGGGCTACAGGGGGTCTGGTATAGAGGTAGTGAATAAGTGAA
>NW_019184733.1:0-282 GCF_002260705.1 Seriola dumerili
TATGGTTGGTTCCCTGAATAAAGTGTCTGTGACTGAAACGGAAACCACATTCACACGTCTAAAATGAAAAAACACAAAGTTCTCCATAATGGTCAGCAGTACTGCTATCTGTACATTATTTGTAAAAAATGGACTAAACATGCACATGGTTGTTTAAGAAAGAGATAGGGAGTATCTCAAACCATTAACTGATATATATACTATAAGATGAATCAATATAAATACCAGCGGATCCTCTTGACTGGTCACCATCTCCACAGTCTCATCCAGATTTCCAGAGTT
>NW_019184734.1:0-129 GCF_002260705.1 Seriola dumerili
TACAATTAGATCAGATGGACGACTTCCCACTGTAGCACTTATCAATCCATACAGTATCGGACGTCTCTAATTGGACTATAAATAAAAAGCCGTCATTAGCCCTGAATACTGTGACTCTAAGAATAATTC
>NW_019184735.1:0-135 GCF_002260705.1 Seriola dumerili
TATTAAGGCATAAAAGGTCATATAAACATCATAATATGGTCAGGCATGAGAAGAAATAATACAATTGTGCATAAAAATGCGAAAAAACGTCATGGGTTAGTATGGCAGGAAAATGCAAAAAAACGTCATAGTATA
>NW_019184736.1:0-173 GCF_002260705.1 Seriola dumerili
ATCTGATCTACACCTGGAGGCATTAACACCATTTTGTTTTCCATCTGTGGTCCCTTTCATTCTTCTGTATCCTCTGATTTGCCATCTCCAGTCCTCCTTCCCACTACCACATATCCATCCATCATCCCTACCAGTAGCATGCTTCTAACCCCAACCACCAGCACCACCACTAC
>NW_019184737.1:0-659 GCF_002260705.1 Seriola dumerili
GAAATCCTCATCAAGGCCAAGAAAGAGGCAAACTGTCGAGACTTCAGAGTGGACGTCAGCTTCATCCCAGGACCCGGTGGAACCTCAGAGACCAAAGTACGGTTGGTGGGCTACACTGAAAATGTGAACAAGCTGAAAGAGGTTCTGCATGACTACCAGATGAATCAGACTGAGATACAAGAAGTGCTGAACCTACCGCATCCTGGGATGGTTGACTGTTTTAATAATCTCTTGAGCCTGATTGGGATGAAGGAGACGAAAGTGACATTAAAACCCTCACACTCCCCGCGTCCTTGTGTGCTCGTGTCTGGTCCGCGTTGTCATGTCCAGGAGGTCCAGCGGGCCCTAACATCAACTCTAGCCAGCCTGACGTTAGACACACTCGTTCTAGACGGACCAGGAGCTCAGCGGTACTTCCAGGCAGAGGGTAAAGTCAGCAAGGATCTGGTAGAGAGCTCCTGTCAGGTCCTTATCAGGGAACAACAAAGTGAGAACTCAGCAGATGTGAAAACCAAACCACGAAGCATCAGCAGCCCCAGACCCAGCCCACGTTTCACACCCAGACAGCACAGCCACACTGTTGGGAGCATCGCAGTCAACAAAACAAACCTGAAGATCAAGCTCGGCAGTTTGGAGGATGAGCAGGTTCGACGATTTCT
>NW_019184738.1:0-132 GCF_002260705.1 Seriola dumerili
TTGTTGTTGTTGTTGTTGTTGTGGAGCTTGAGGTGAAACACGGGATCACCTGTTAAAGTCCTCTCTCCCTCTCTTGTCAGCCTCCAGTGTGGGCAGCACTTCTCTGAATGGGCCCTTCCACTAGTGGCCAAC
>NW_019184739.1:0-104 GCF_002260705.1 Seriola dumerili
GTCTAAGTCAATACTGAACTTGTTCTTTAGTGAATCTTTATAGTATGAAGTGCCACCAGCTCTCATTCCAATCCACTCCAGTGCTTTCCCTGCAGGCTGTCTGA
>NW_019184740.1:0-188 GCF_002260705.1 Seriola dumerili
GGGAGGCTGGAGGAGCAGATTACTTCAGTTAGATAGTAGCCGCTCTTATGTGGCCGACGGGTCATGTATGAAGCTGCTTGTGCTGAAAGTGCTGTCTTTCTCAGGTAGCAAAAATTTAGATTAAGGAAAAAGAAAAAAGAGAAAAGGGAGCGGCAGAGCATGCTTATAGGACAGTATGAATGTGTCGA
>NW_019184741.1:0-247 GCF_002260705.1 Seriola dumerili
CAGAACTGTTTTATTTATTTTGCTATTAATCTTGTTATAGTTTTTATTTCAAGAGATCAGGCTCTAAAGCCAAAAAAAAAAAAAAAAAAATCGTTTTTGTTTTGCTCTTTGTCTCACTTTTTTTTGCACTTTTTGGTGTGAATTACCCGTCCAACTTTTAGGCTACTTAAAAAGATTCAAAGATAATGCTGACATTAAAAATGTTTTTCATTTCTTCTTCTTTATTTTTATATTTGTGCCTAAAGCT
>NW_019184742.1:0-117 GCF_002260705.1 Seriola dumerili
GCTCACCTGGCTGGGCCAGGGCTGGGACACGGGCGATGATGGTTCGAATCCAGGTCGGGGCGGTCTTGTGGGGTTTTATTGTTGGTGGATCCAGATGGCTGTGTGTGGAGGTCTTCT
>NW_019184743.1:0-100 GCF_002260705.1 Seriola dumerili
TCTCTGGAAATCAGCTCCTGAATTTGTATTGCAGTCAAAAGGAGAGGTGGAGGGTTGTCCAATCACATCCTCAAAGACCGTGAAAGATATCAGAATTAGA
>NW_019184744.1:0-109 GCF_002260705.1 Seriola dumerili
AATAGACAATCTTTCCTTTGTTTTGAACTCCATAAAATTTATTGCTGCATCCAAGGGCAATACAGAAGTGCCCCCCCCCAATTCGCTTTTTAGTTTGGCTTTTCTTACT
>NW_019184745.1:0-105 GCF_002260705.1 Seriola dumerili
TGCAGAGGGAGTCTCTTCAATCTTCTTCTTGATGTACTGCACTGTTTCCTGATTGGTCTGTGAGTAACTTCCTGTCTGAGTCATCAGACCTCGTAGGAGAGTCTG
>NW_019184746.1:0-537 GCF_002260705.1 Seriola dumerili
TAGTATAGCAAGGCATAAAAATGTCAAAAAACGTCATAATTTAGTAAGACATAAAATGTCAGTATAGTAAGGCATAAAAACATCAAAAAACATCATAATTTAGTGAGCATAAAAATGTAAAAAAACATCATAGTATAGTAAGACATAAAATGTCATAGTATAGTAAGGCATAAAAACATCAAAAAACGTCATAGTTCAGTATGGCATAAAAATGTCAAAAAACGTCATAGTATAGTAAGACTTAAAATGTCATCGTATAGTAAGGCATAAAAAAATCATAAAACGTCATACTTTAATAAGGCATAACAAGTTCAAAAAACGTCATAGTATAGTAAGACATAAAATGTCATTGTATAGTAAGTCATAAAAACATCAAAAAACGTCATAGTATAGTAAGGCATAAAAATGTCAAAAAACGTCATAGTATAGTAAGGCATAAAAATGTCAAAAAACATCATAGTATAGTAAGGCATAAAAATGTCAAAAAAACATAATAGTAAAGTAAGGCATAAAAATGTCAATATACTAAGTAATTAA
>NW_019184746.1:679-1143 GCF_002260705.1 Seriola dumerili
CATAAAAATGTCAAAAAACGTCATAGTATAGAAAGGCGAAAAAACACAAAAAACATCATAGTATAGTAAGGCATAAAAATGTCAAAAAACTTCAATGTATAGTAAGGCATAAAATATAATAGTATAGTAAGGCATAAAAATGTCAAAAAAACGTCATAGTATAGTAAGGCATAAAAATGTCAAAAAACGTCATAGTATAAGGCATAAAATATCATAGTATAGTAAGGCATAAAAATGTCAAAAAAACGTCATAGTATAGTAAGGCATAAAATATCATAGTATAGTAAGGCATAAAAATGTCAAAAAACATCATAGTATAGTAAGACATCAAATGTCATAGTATAGTAAGGCATAAAAACATCAAAAAACGTCATACTTTAATAAGGCATACAAATGTCAAAAAAAGTCATAGTATAGTAAGGCGCAAAAACACAAAAAACATCATAGTATAGTAAGGCATAAAA
>NW_019184747.1:0-106 GCF_002260705.1 Seriola dumerili
TGCAGCACAGCAAAATCTGGCTGAGTCTGAAAATAATTACCAACCATCAGCAGGACGATGCCAGCATTGTTGGCTGCAATAAAGTCCCTCTCCCGAAGGTACATTC
>NW_019184748.1:0-114 GCF_002260705.1 Seriola dumerili
TTTTGGCGTTTTATGCCTTACTATACTTTGACATTTTTTCAATGTTTTTTGCCTTAATTTACTATGACTTTTTTACAATGTTTTTTGCCTTATTATACTATGTCGTTTTTTTCT
>NW_019184749.1:0-608 GCF_002260705.1 Seriola dumerili
ACTTACTTAAAGGTTACTGGCAGGTTCCTTTGACACCTCAAGCTAGGGAGATTGCAGCACTTATTACACCCAGTAGTTTGTATTGCTACATAGTTATGCCATTTGGTTTACATAATGCCCCAGCTACCTTCTAGCACCTAATGAACAAGGTGGTGTCTGGACTGGTGGGCTGTGCTAAGTACTTGGATGATTGGTGATTTACAGCGACTCCTGGGAAGATCAGCTTCAGCTCATCCGGGCCCTGTTTGACCAGTTAGCCTGGGCATCGCTCACTCTTAACCTGGCAAAATGTGAGTTTACCAAAGCAACAGTCACCTACCTTGGTAAGGTAGTTGGCCAGGGGAGGGTGTGCCCAGTAAGGGCTAAGGTGTTAGCAGTTGATCAGTTTCCCATGCCAACAACCAAGAAAGAACTTTCTCGTTTCTTGGGGATGATGGGATACTACCATGGGTTCCGCTCACTTCCCTTCTTAGCCCGAAGGTTAAGTTTGAATGGTCTCTTCAGTGTCAAGAAGCTTTGAGTCTATGACAGTGTTGTTGTGTTCTGTCCCTGTCTTAGCAGCTCCTCAGATGAACCTGCCCTCTTGCTCTATGTGGATGCTAGTAAGG
>NW_019184750.1:0-131 GCF_002260705.1 Seriola dumerili
AAACTAAAGCAGTGTAATTCAACCGCTTTGCAATAAATCTTATCTTAATGAGGATTATTTTGTTCAATTCTTTATTGAATCGGTCAAAAATGATGTTTGTTTTAGTAGTCTTTTTGGAGGGTGTAATATGT
>NW_019184751.1:0-105 GCF_002260705.1 Seriola dumerili
GTACGGTAAGGCATAAAAATACATGAAAACGACATAGTACAGGAAGGCATAAAAATCGATAAAAATGACATAGTATAATAAGGCATAAAAATACATGAAAACGAC
>NW_019184752.1:0-106 GCF_002260705.1 Seriola dumerili
AAAAATGTGAGAATGTGAGGTTTGTTGTAAGGGCCCATATTGGTATGAGGGACAACGTGGTCAACTAGTGAATTTCATTTGATAAATTTGGTCCTCTTCTTCTTTG
>NW_019184753.1:0-125 GCF_002260705.1 Seriola dumerili
GAGATAAGGAACCAACTGAGTTTTATAAACAACATTATAAACATCACAATATTGTAAACAAAATGAACATTGTTATTAATGGGAATATGTCAAGATCTGATTATAGTTAGGCTATCAAGTTCTGT
>NW_019184754.1:0-117 GCF_002260705.1 Seriola dumerili
CCCCGACAAGCTCTCGGCTGAGAGAAAGCATCTGATCAAGCAAGCTCTAAAATAAATATCACAGTAGTGAATATTGACCACATTTTAATACATGTGTTGCTAAACTATTAAATGTAT
>NW_019184755.1:0-116 GCF_002260705.1 Seriola dumerili
CAGTTGAAACCTGTAATAACTGAATATTGAAGGAAGCTGAAACAAGCTGTTAGGACGAGTGTGTTTAGTCTGGTTTACTGGTCTGAATTTAATTCAATTTTTATTACTTTTGTTTG
>NW_019184756.1:0-139 GCF_002260705.1 Seriola dumerili
CCCTCATGGAGTCTGTTTCTGACAGTCTGGTCAGAAACATGCACACCAGTAGTCTACTGGAGATCATGTTGTAGGACTCTGGCAGTGCTCCTCCTGTTCTTCCTCACACAAAGGAGCAGGTACCGGTCCTGCTGCTGGG
>NW_019184757.1:0-123 GCF_002260705.1 Seriola dumerili
GCTGAGGACCACTGTCCATCCCCTCATCAGCAGTGAGCAACCTTTGGGTCATTTGTCAGACAGGAAGAGGCCCTTAATTTCATTTTAGCCATAAGCATGTGAATGTATTTCCTGCTCACGAGT
>NW_019184758.1:0-111 GCF_002260705.1 Seriola dumerili
CACACTGCACTGTCCCATCTGGAACATCCTGGCACATACTGTATGTTAGGATGCTGTTTTTGGACCAGTTCTGCATTCAACAAGACCATCCCCAGCAGAATGGAGACCAAA
>NW_019184759.1:0-102 GCF_002260705.1 Seriola dumerili
CAGCCACAAGAGCACACTTTACAGTAGGCAAGGGGAAGGGGAAGGTGTTGTTTTGTTTTGGGTTTTTTTTTGGTTTTATTATCAGTCAGGGGTTTCCTCCTG
>NW_019184760.1:0-422 GCF_002260705.1 Seriola dumerili
CCCCCCCAGTTTCAGTAGCAGCAGAAGTTTGAAGGGTGAAGTCGAGTTGTTCTGTCTCTGACACGTCGACTGAAGCGTCATAACGACATCAGCAAAGCCGCTGGAACAGAAGCTCTCTGACCTCAGTGCAAATCAGGACGAATTAGCATACCTGATATCCCCCCTGATAAAGGCAGTATCAGTGATGTGGGGGGGTAATGAGAAAGAGATGAGACAAGAGAAATAACAGAGGGAAATTAAAACATTAGTTTCACTCACAGATGTCCTGTGACAGCTGTGAGGCAGATCCAGTAGAACCAGGCCTGAATAACCAAGTGGTCTGATGGTCCAGACCGACGTTTGTCTCGTGTCTGAAAGATGAAATAATCAGTGATAAAGTGACAGTTGTGGTTATTGGACGTGGGGTTGTGTGAGGTCGTCAT
>NW_019184761.1:0-129 GCF_002260705.1 Seriola dumerili
GAGAGGGAAGGATGGAGGAGATCTGTGAAACTTAGCTTGCAAAGTGAGAAAAAAGTCATCATATTTCATCACGTCACGTCAAAGTTAACTATGTAGTTTATTTTCTCCTGAAATACTGCGGTACATCAT
>NW_019184762.1:0-112 GCF_002260705.1 Seriola dumerili
AAGCAAATAATGTTTCAGAGGAAGGAAGATGATGAGACAAGACCAGTAAGGCGAAGAAAGGATAGAAATAGTTAGGAAGAAAGCGAGGAGGAAGGAGCTGCAGCTGTAGGAC
>NW_019184763.1:0-100 GCF_002260705.1 Seriola dumerili
CCCTCTATCTGTTTTCTTCTCTCCTAGTCTCTCTGCTCATGCATGCAGTAATTTTAATTTTAATTTCTAATAAAGCTGCTCTCATTTACATGTATGGACA
>NW_019184764.1:0-145 GCF_002260705.1 Seriola dumerili
TCGTACAGGAAGGTAAATTGTAATCACGCTGGTCATGACCTTGTCTCAACATCACGGTAATGACACGATCAAGTCCCATCCCCCCCTGGGCCTGGAAGATCCCATATTTTTTTTTGGTCCAGCTGTGGCTCCAGAGGTAGAGCAG
>NW_019184765.1:0-115 GCF_002260705.1 Seriola dumerili
ATAAATGACATAACTTGTTTTTAGGATGCATTATCAAATTTAAATGTTTCCTTTAAACTATTAGCATATTTTCCAGTTTGCAACATTTGATTGTAAGTGATTTTGTGATATTAAC
>NW_019184766.1:0-137 GCF_002260705.1 Seriola dumerili
TGACAAGGTTGTGGGTTCGAATCCTGTATTGCACCTGTTTTCATATAGAATAATTTGTTATGTACCTTACAAAATTTAGATGCCTTAAAACATATTTTTGCCTTATTATACTATGACAATTTTATGCCTTACTATAC
>NW_019184767.1:0-124 GCF_002260705.1 Seriola dumerili
CATATTGTATAAACTGGAGTTAAATAAAACCAATGACACCGGGCGTTGACTACACAAACTATATCAACAAGTACACCAAAAAACACTAGAGGACATACAGACACTATGTATTTTCACAGCTTTT
>NW_019184768.1:0-265 GCF_002260705.1 Seriola dumerili
TGCTTCTATCATGCAACAGGTTATAGGAGTTTATAAATCTGTCAAGCACGTACTGGATGTGGACCCACAAAACAGACTCAGACGAGGGTCGGGTTCAAAGTTTTAATCAGTCCTAAAATCGGTACGCAGGTGATCAGTCAATATGGCAAAAGTATCAAAACCGTCAGGCAAAACTCACTGGTCAAAAAACAGGCAAAATCACACAAACACGAGGGAATACATGAGAAAATGCTGGAACGCTCACACGGGGGTAAAGACGATCTGG
>NW_019184769.1:0-109 GCF_002260705.1 Seriola dumerili
TTAATTCTCTTCATTTATTTTGATATGGACGAGCAGCAGGAAGTTATTGTTGTGTCACAAACACTTCTATAATAAATCATCGCATCACATTAAATCATTACAGTCACAT
>NW_019184770.1:0-128 GCF_002260705.1 Seriola dumerili
TCTGACTGTGGCCATTTAGACGTCACACAAACTAGTTCCATTTCAAACATAACCGGACCCCGAGGTGGATATTTGCAGTTTTGAGTGAAATAACTTGACAACTTTTGGATGCAGGCCAAGAAAAGTCA
>NW_019184771.1:0-204 GCF_002260705.1 Seriola dumerili
GAAGGAGCAGCGACTCTACTCCGAGCTCCCTCCAGATGTCGGAGCTCCTCACTCAGTCTCTAAGACTGAGCCCAGACACCCTGAGGAGGAAACCCATTTCAGCCGCTTGTGCCTGCGATCTTATTCTTTCAGTCACTACTCAGCTCATGACCACAGGTGAGGGTTGGAACAAAGATCGATTGGTAAATTGAGAGCTTTGCCTTC
>NW_019184772.1:0-140 GCF_002260705.1 Seriola dumerili
CATTTGCTCATATGAGGAATATGTGAAGAAGTGGATACTCGACCAGACAGTGACTCACTTCTCAAATGGTTCTAAGATTTCTGAGTTTGAGGCTCGTCATATTCAGTCAAGTATCAGGAGCATATATGATGCTATCAACA
>NW_019184773.1:0-259 GCF_002260705.1 Seriola dumerili
AATGAAGGTTGGAAATTGTGGGATTTAAAAGAGTTTGTCTGGTTTTTTTGAGGAAAATATTCAGGGTTGAAAGAGTGCGGGTGATGTCATTCCCTCTAGATCTGAATATTCAGTGCAATACACACCTATTATAAAACCTGAAACTGTCTAAAAATGACAAAACATAAACTGTGATTTTTGTGAGAACCATAGTAGTTGCCCAAATACTGATTTAACACGTGAGAGTCTCAAGTCTTGTGACCCGTTTAAGGTTTCAACC
>NW_019184774.1:0-116 GCF_002260705.1 Seriola dumerili
TACCTGCCAGAAACACAGCCACTCTACTAACTCTAACTAGCTAACTCTAGCTAACTGTAACTAACTGTAACTAACTGTAACTAACTCTAACTGACTTAAACACAGGCAGGTGAAGT
>NW_019184775.1:0-595 GCF_002260705.1 Seriola dumerili
ATTTTTGTATACAAGAAAGCGCCACATGGCACCTTTAAATAATGTCAAAATTCAAAGTGTTGTACCTCATAATGTTTTTTCACGTGTCCTCTCAGGGCCATCTTGACGTCTTCCACATGGACTCCCCTGTTAGTGTGTTGCTCATAACCCATGATGTCATTGAAAATGAATGAGTAATGGCCCATCGGTTCTTTCCTGATTTTGTAAGATGCATACTGTAAAGCAGGAGGTGAAATTATTTGAATCACTTCAGCAAATTCCAAATGATTATGCAATTCTTAAATCAGCACAAATATGTATCTATATTTGTTTGATAAAGTCTGTGAGCCAATCAGGACTGTGCGCCAAACAATGCAAACGCAAATCCAGACACAAGGCACCTTTTTGGCTCATGCACTTAGTGAACAAATTTCACTCAAATAAATGGAAACCATCTCTCACCATCCAGTTCTTAAAATACATCAGTGATACACATTAACCTAAAATTTAACTGGATGCAAAACTATCAAAATAAATAAATTAAAGCTTATGCTGAATATTATTCTTACCTCCAATGTAACTCAAAAACACAAAGCCAATGTTTGTAAAAAAAGAA
>NW_019184776.1:0-280 GCF_002260705.1 Seriola dumerili
TTTGATAGAACATAAAATTAAAAAAATTAATATTAACTTGTGAGGCCAATCATTTATATCCGTAGGAATGATGCTATACTATCCCTACTTCTGCATAGGGAACAGCAAAATGCATCATAGACGAATGTCCCAATCAGAAATAGAGTTGTTGAATGTGGAAGAAAACTTTTATGTTACAACAACAAATATTTGTAGACGGGTTGAAATTTGTTGTGAAGCGGATTGCGGCAAAATTATAATTTTCCCTCGATTATATCTTGTTTTTATAATTGTTGGAGGC
>NW_019184777.1:0-104 GCF_002260705.1 Seriola dumerili
TATTCATAAAGTCTTGTTTTTATTACAGTATATGCTAAAGGAGGTTTAAATAGATGATTGATACGTCTTTTATGTTCTGAAGTCCTGATAATGCTTCAGATACA
>NW_019184778.1:0-110 GCF_002260705.1 Seriola dumerili
AAAGGTGTAATTTGTAGCAGGTGCAACAACGCTAAGGGGAGAGTTAGGAAGTGATCAGTCAAACACAGTGTGCAAACTCCAACATTGTTGTGAGAAGAGCTCTAATCATC
>NW_019184779.1:0-165 GCF_002260705.1 Seriola dumerili
AACTGCAGGAAGCAACCTTATCTTCTGAAAGTGTGAAAATTTGAATGCATGGTACAACAATCCCAGCTTTTCATTTCTGCCAAAAACAGGCTCACACACCCGATATACATGCGTCATGCATGATTATCATAAAAGGTGTCTAAATTTGACATGTTTTTTTTCTTG
>NW_019184780.1:0-109 GCF_002260705.1 Seriola dumerili
CACATGCTTAATGACCTGCAATTTTATGGAAAACATTCTGTAATTTTATCAGGAAAGAGCTGTAAAATTGCATCCCATTTTATGTAAAATTACATTTGAATATTAAATA
>NW_019184781.1:0-14503 GCF_002260705.1 Seriola dumerili
CAGTCTAAAATCGCCTCTTTCAGACTGCAGACAGCACAACTACAGTCCGAGCTGGTTGGAAATGGCTCGACTGCTCATGAGGAGAGCCGGTTGCTTGGGCTTTGAAAAACAACTCTTCTTGATGCAGTCAGAGGATCTGGACCACACAGGATTAACTTCCTTCTACAGCTCTGTACTGCAGGCCTGGCAGATTTTAAAGACTGAACGGGAAACCAATGAGACTCCACCTATGTGGGTATTTGAGGAGCCTTTGGATTCAAACATGTTCTTAAAAGCTCCAACCCTTCAGTCTGCCAGCTTGCAGGTCAGACTCAGAGAGGGAGGATGCACCAAACTGGGCCATCTAATGACGCTGACCACTTCATCTGTAGACGTCCTGAGGGGGAGAGGAACAATCACCTCCATCAGACTGATTAACAGGGTGGTGGAAGAAGTCTGCGCTGCTCTTGCACAACATCTGAGAGCATTTGTGAGGGACCAAACTCTGTGTGAACAGTGGAGTGAGGGCAGCGAGTACAGCTTCCCATCTCTGTCTGTTTCCCCAGCTGTGGGGGAGTGGCAGGAAGGAGCGGGTAAGCTGCTGTCTCTTACAACACCACATTTGGGCAAGTTTCAGGATGTAGGTAAGACGGAACTCTATCAAACCTGTTTCAAAGTCCTTAATCTTCGGTCACTGTCGGGGGTCGGGGAGTCAAGGTGGACTGAGTTCTTTGGCCCGGACTCCTTCCCGAAAGGCAGCTGGCGGTCCCTGTACAAGCTGCCCATTGAAAAGCGGACAGCAGACCTCCAGTGGAGGATCGTACATGGGGCAATAGCTACGAACAGATACAGAGCGCACATTGATCCTGAGGTTAGGGATGAGTGTTTGTTTTGTTTTCAGACTGAAACCCTCACATTTGTTTGTTAAGCGTCACAGGTTGGCATCTTTGTTTGTTTTACTAAAAAGGTTGTTTCAGGGTCTTGGGGAGATTTTTTCATTTGTTCTGTTTATTTTTGGCCCAAAGTATTCGGCAAAAAGAAAATCTGTTTGGACATTGCTGAACTTTTTGTCTGGCTCTGCCAAGTTGGCTATTTGGCTGACGCGCAGAAACAGGGCCCAGGATTCTGGGAGTGTGGACACGGTGCTGGTTCTGAAGGGTCTATTGAAGGCTCGACTCAGGGTGAAATATACCTTCTATAAAGTAACGGACGATATGGAAGATTTCAACCGTGTGTGGGCTCTAGTGGGGGTTTGTGTTCTGTGGGAGGGTATGGAGAGCTGATTGTTAATTTGTGCTCTGCAGAAAGTTTCATGTGGTTGTTGTTTTGTTGGTTTTTTGTTTGTTCCCGTCTTTTTGCTCTGATAGGACAGTGATGCAGGTTGTCTCCTTGAAGTGGTTTAATAAAGGGACTTTGAAAACCAAACCTCCTCTCTCCTCTCCTTGTCTCCTCGTCTCCTTTCCTACCTTTGGGTCCTTTCATCAGTTTGATTTGTGTGATGCGTTCGCTCGGTGGGCGTCGCCGCAGGACATATAGCCTGACGACAGGCCCCGCCTCCTTCAGTGCCTCCACGGCGATGGAGTGAGTGACCTCACGGACATCCACGTCGTTAACGAATACGATGCTGTCGTTCACCCTGGTGACGGAGAGAGAGAGAGAGAGAGAGAGAGAGAGAGAGAGAGAGAGAAGCATCAATAAATCAATAAATGTGCATGTGTGTGTGTGTGTGTGCGTGTATTACAGTGTGTATATGTGTGCGTGAGTGTGTATGAGTGTGCGTGCGTGCGTGCGTTTGTGTGTGTGAGCGTGTGTGTGTGTGCGTGCGTGCTTGTAAGTGTGCGTGCATGTGTGTGTGTGTGTACGTGTGTGAGCGTGTGTACGTGCGTGTGTGTGTGTGTACCTGAGGCGTCCGTCCTGGGATGCGGCTCCTCCTGGGATGATCTTGGTAATAAAGATGGACGGGTCGTCTCCGATGTGAGGATTATCAGTTCCTCCTGCGATGCTGAAGCCCAGACCAGAGTTACCCTGAACAGAGAACATGTTCTGTGAGTAGAGAACCCTCCCAACTGTTTCAGGTACCACCAAGCCTTGTGAAAAGGGTTCTTCAGAAAAGATTCTAGTGTGTCGAGTCAAAACGTCTCTAATAATGTTTCATATGGGATTGTAGAACCTTTCTAACAAAGTTCTGATGTTAACAGAATCATGCTAAATCACTTCTAACAGGGTTCATCGAAGCAGCATAAAGGTACTGAAATATGTGAACGTTTTTGGAGAACCCTTTAAATGGGTTCCTTAAGGCAACATAACCAGTTTAAGGGTCTGTAAAATGTTAAACCTGGATTACATGAGGCACCTTAAAGGTTCTACAGCCTGTTTGCAAAATCAAAGATCAAACCTCATGAAAAGGGTTCTTCAAAAAGGTTCCAGTGTGTAGTCAGTGAAGAACCTTTACAAAGAACATTTGCTTTTATACAGGTTCTTAAGTCTGTAGAAGAACTTCTCTGACAGAGTTTTCCAGTTCTGATGTTCCAATATCCAATATCAAAAATCAAGCCTTGTGAAAAGGGTTTTTCAGATAAGGTTCTAGTGTGTAGAGTCAGTGAAGAACCGCTGTAGTAATGAATTGAAGAACCTTGTTGACAGAGTTCTCCAGTTATGATGTTAATAGAACCAAGGTTACAGGACAGAACCCTTGTCCAAATAAAGACATTATGTTCTTCTTACATAACATGTTCTCTTATTGTTCTACTGTTCTTGAATTACAGCACCGTTTCACCCTCAAATGTGGAACTCAACAGCCCTCGTCATGAGAGGTCAAAGGTTGTGAACCGTCACAGTGATGACGCTGCTGGTTCTGAGGTCTGATTCACTGACTCACGGTTCTCCACTGACATTTGTTTTCAGATCTGAAGCTTCAGCTTCGTTTCATCTGTAAAATGTTTCCTGAAATAAAAAGCGGCGAGTTAAAAATAACCCGCTGATGTCAGCAGGGCAGAGCTTATTTAGGAGGCTGGAGGCAGCTTTAAACACAGAGCGACAGTTTCTAAAAACAGCAGAGAGGAGCTATTTCTGGACCCCAGTGTGTGTGTGTGTGTGTGTTACAGTGTGTGTGTGTGTGTGTGTGTGTGTGTGTTATTGTGTGTGTGTGTGTGTGTGTGTGTGCGTGTGACAGTGTGTGTGTGTGTGTTACTGTGTGTGTGTGTGTGTGTTACAGTGTGTGTGTGTGTGTGTTACAGTGTGTGTGCGTGTGTGTGTGTGTGTGTTATAGTGTGTGTGTGTATGTGTGTGAGCGCGTGTCACTATGGCAACATGATGGTTACCACAGTGACACAGTGCGGTGGCCCTGAGAGCTCAACACACAAACCTCTCCAATCAATTATGTTTATCCACTGATTACTATCAGCTCACCTGTTCCCTGATCAGCTGATTGTGTGTGTGTGTGTGTGTGTGTGTGTGTGTGTGTGTGTGTGTGTGTGTTATAGAGTGTGTGTGTTATAGAGTGTGTGTGTGTGCGTGTGAGTGTGTGTGTGTGTGTGTGTTATATGTGTGTGTGTGCGCGTGTGAGTGTGTGTGTGTGTTATAGTGTGTGTGTGTGTGTGTGTGTTCTCACCCTCTCCAGTGTGATCTCTTCATACTCCAGCTCTCCTTCTGATCCGTTCATCTGTAAAGACACACAAAGGGTTAAATCACATCCAACATCCCTCTCTCTGCTGACTGCTCGTCGCCACGGCAACTCCATGGTAACAGCTGTTGAGCCCACAGGGGGCCAGTTACCTTGGCAACTGTAACTGTAGCTATAGCGACCCCCTCTCTCTCCTATCATCTCATCCACACATTTACAGAGCTCTGAAGCGTGGTCATTACATCACTTCCTGCTGAGACAACGAGTCGCGTTGTTGAAACTGATCGACCATAAATAACAGGAAACATTTGTTCAGATGTGATCGCTACAGAAACACGGATAAATTGAAGACACAGGCGCTGAAACTGTCACTACAGGAAGTGCTTTTACTGTGATACTGTGACAACAGGAAGTATTTTACTGTGAAACTAACTACAGGAAGTACTTTTACTGTGAAACTGTCACTACAGGAAGTGTTTTTACTGTTAAACTAACTACAGGAAGTACTTTTGCTGTGATACTGTGACGACAGGAAGTATTTTACTGTGAAACTAACTACAGGAAGTACTTTTACTGTGAAACTGTGATGACAGGAAGTATTTTACTGTGAAACTAACTACAGGAAGTACTTTTACTGTGAAACTGTCAAAACAGGAATTGATTTGATGTTAATAACACACATGATGACATGGTGATGTCAGTTCATCAGAAGCTTCATTCATAAGATGTGATGTGGTTTAATCTGGAGGAGTCTCTGTCTCTCTGCCTGTCTCTCTCTCTATGTCCCTCTGCCTGTCTGTCTGTCTGTCTGTCTCTCTCTCTGCCTGTCTATCTCTCTCTCTCTGCCTATCTGTCTGTCTCTCTCTTTGTCTGTCTGCCTGTCCATCTCTCTGTCTTTCTGTCTCTGCCTGTCTGTCTGTCTCTCTCTCTGCCTGTTTCTCCGTCTGTTTCTCTGTCTGTCTCTCTGCCTGTCTGTCTCACCGTGGCCAGCAGCTGTCATCACTACAACAGTTCACTTCACTGTGTTTGTCTCTGGAGAATCTGGAGGAGAGAGCAAGCTTCAATAGAATTATATAACAGAGAGAGAGAGGGCGAGAGAGGTAGACTGACAGCAGGAGAGAAAGAGAGCGAGTGAGAGTGTTACAGTTCGTTCTGAATTAATTAAACCTATTCCTCATTTCCCCTGACAGCTCTCTCTCTCTCTCTCTCTCTCTGAGCCACTCTAAGTCAATGTCTCTCGACCAGACAGAGAGTGAGATGATAGAGTGTTGTGCTGTTAGGGAGGTCAGAAACATCACAGCATGAAAACCACCATCCAGACCACCACCCAGACCACCACCCAGACCACCATCCAGACCCCAACCCAGATCACCACCCAGACCACCACCCAGACCACCATCCAGACCCCAACCCAGACCACCATCCAGACCACCACCCAGACCACCATCCAGACCCCAACCCAGATCACCACCCAGACCACCACCCAGACCACCATCCAGACCCCAACCCAGACCACCACCCAGACCCCAACCCAGACCACCATCCAGACCACCACCCAGACCCCAACCCAGACCACCATCCAGACCACCACCCAGACCACCATCCATACCACCATCCAGACCCCAACCCAGACCACAATCCAGACCTCAACCCAGACCACCACCCAGACCCCAACCCAGACCACCACCCAGACCACCACCCAGACCCCAACCCAGACCACCATCCAGACCCCAACCCGGACCACCATCCAGACCTCTACCCAGACCCCAACCCAGACCACCATCCAGACCTCAACCCAGACCACCACCCAGACCCCAACCCAGACCACCACCCAGACCACCATCCAGACCTCTACCTAGACCCCAACCCAGACCACCATCCAGACCTCAACCCAGACCACCATCCAGACCACCATCCAGACCCCAACCCACACCACCATCCAGACCCCAACCCAGACCACCACCCAGACCCCAATCCAGACCACCATCCAGACCCCAACCCAGACCACCATCCAGACCCCAACCCAGACCACCATCCAGACCACCATCCAGACCTCAACCCAGACCACCACCCAGACCCCAACCCAGACCACCATCCAGACCACCACCCAGACCACCATCCAGACCACCATCCAGACCTACCAATTTCAGGTAGGATGATGCTAACCATCTCATGCTAACATTTTCAGGTAGAATGATGCTAACTATCTCATGATAACCATCTCAGGTATGATGATGCTGAGCATCTCAGGTAGGATGATGCTAACCATCTAATGCTTACAATTTCAGGTAGGATGACGCTAACCATCACATGCTAACAATTTCATGTAGAATGATGCTAACTATCTCATGATAACAATCTCAGGTAGGATGATGCTAACCATCTCAAGGATGATGATGCTAACAATCTCAGGTAGGGCAATGCTAACCATCTCAGGTATGATGATACTAACCATCTCATGCTAACAATCTCAGGTAGGGCAATGCTAACCATCTCATGCTAACCATCTCAGGTAGGATGATGCTAACCATCAAATGTCAACAATCTCAGGTAAGATGATGCTAACCATCTCATGCTAACAATCTCAGGTAAGATGATGTTAGCCATCTAATGCCAACAATCTCAGGTAAGATGATGCTAGCCATCTTGTGCTAACAATCACAGGCAGGATGATGCTAACCATCAATGATACGTTCCCTGTGTTTAACAGTAATCTCGCCCCCTGGTGGGATGTGAAGGGGGGGGGGGGGGGGTGGGGGGGGGGGGGGGGGGGTCGCTGAAACTCTCTCCTTGTAACAACATGACTGCCCCCCCTCCCCCAGCTGATGAGGGCTGCTCCTACCATCATCCTCTGCCGGTGCCTTTTCGCTCTCCTCACGTTGTTGATGAATCGTCTTCCCATCTTCTTGGCGTACCACACCGACACAAACATCCCTCCTCGTCTCCTCCGTGTGCTCTGTCCCCTCTGTCTCTGTCTCTGTCCCTGCTGTGTCTCCACGAGCTCGGCTGTTACATAAACTCAGCGGATGAATAATTAACGAGCGAGCGCGGGAGAAGACGGAGCGCGCGGCAGAGAGGTCGTTGAGCAGGAGCTCGTTCACCTAACGGACATGACTGACGGGCCGGCTCATCACCCTGCCACCCCCGGTCACCAGAGAGGGGGGGGACACGACGACCAGGTCCTCTGAATGAAGAGACACGAATGGAAAGAAGAGAGAGAGGCTGTTTATCACCCTCTCTCTATCATCTCTCCTTCCTCCTCCACTCCTCTCTCTCTTAGCTCGACCCTCCTAAC
The DNA here is from genome assembly GCF_002260705.1 of Seriola dumerili. NCBI lineage: Eukaryota > Metazoa > Chordata > Actinopteri > Carangiformes > Carangidae > Seriola > Seriola dumerili. The sequence goes on from NW_019184781.1 coordinate 6,897, forward strand.
GCCCCACTGCACATCACCCTCTCTCTCTCTCCGGCTCTCTCTCTCTCTCTCCGGCTCTCTCTGTCTCTCTCTCTCTCTCTCCCGCTTTCTCTGTCTTTCTCTACCTCTCTCTCTCTCTCTCTCTTGCTCTCTCTCTTTCTCTCCGGCTCTCTCTGTCTCTCTATACCTCTCTCTCTCTCTCTTGCTCTCTCTCGCTCTCTCTCTCTCCCGTTCTCTCTGTCTCTCTATACCTCTCTCTCTCTCTCTCTTGCTCTCTCTCGCTCTCTCTCTCTCCCGCTCTCTCTGTCTCTCTCTACCTCTCTCTCTCTGTCTCTCTATACCTCTCTCTCTGTCTCTCTCTCTATCTCTCTCTCTCTGTCTCTCTATACCTCTCTCTCTCTCTCTTGCTCTCTCTCGCTCTCTCTCTCTCCCGCTCTCTGTCTCTCTCTACCTCTCTCTCTCTGTCTCTCTCTCTATCTCTCTCTCTCTGTCTCTCTATACCTCTCTCTCCCGCTCTCTCTGTCTTTCTCTACCTCTCGCTCTCTCTCGCTGTCTCTCTCTCCCTCTCTCTTTCGCTGTCTCTCTCTCTCTCTCTGTCTCTCTCTACCTCTCTCTCTCACTGTCTCTCTCTCTCTCTACCTCTCTCTCTCGCTGTCTCTCTCTACCTCTCTCTCTCTCGCTCTCTCTCTCTCTCTGTCTCTCTCTCTCGCTGTCTCTCTCTCTGTCTCTCTCTCTCTACCTCTCTCTCTGTCTCTCTCTACCTCTCCCGCTCTCGCTGTCTCTCTCTCTCTCTCTCTGTTTCTCTCTCTACCTCTCTTTGTCTCTCTCTCTACCTCTCTCATTCTCTGAAGGAATCCCCTCCCCTGTGTGATGTCACTTGGCCGCTGGCGGAGGGAGAGAGAATTCTGACAAAAAGAATGATTTCAGCACACGCACACACAAACATTCTGCTAATATTGTTGCCATGGCAACACCCCCTCCCACTTCAGTACTCCCCCTCCCTAGAATTCTCCGCGTTGCCATGGTGATGACCGCGCAAAAAAAAGTAGAGGGATGTATCACATTCAGAGTGGGCACAGACAGCCCACGCCTGAGTGTGTGTGTGTATGAGTGTGAGTGAGTGTGTGTGAGTGAGAGTGTGAGTGTGTGAGTGAGTGTGTGTGTGAGTGTGAGAGAGTGTGTGTGAGTGAGTGTGTGTGTGAGTGTGAGAGAGTGTGTGTGAGTGAGTGAGTGTGTGAGTGTGAGAGAGTGTGTGTGAGTGAGTGTGTGTGTGAGTGAGTGAGTGTGTGTGTCAGTGTGAGAGAGTGTGTGTGAGAGTGTGTGTGAGTGTGAGAGTATGTGTGTAAGTGCTTGTGTGAGAGTGTGAGTGTGTGTGAGTGTGTGTGTGGGAGTGTGAGAGTGTGTGTGAGTGTGAGAGTATGTGTGTAAGTGCTTGTGTGAGTGTGTGTGAGTGTGTGTGTGAGTGCATGTGTGGGAGTGTGAGAGTGTGTGTGAGTGTGTGTGTGAGAGTGTGAGAGAGTGTGTGTGAGAGAGTGAGAGTATGTGTGTGAGTGCTTGTGTGAGGGTGTGAGTGTGAGAGTGTGTGTGAGTGTGAGAGTGTGTGTGAGTGTGAGAGTGTGTGTGAGTGTGAGAGTGTGTGTGAGTGAGTGTGTGTGTGAGTGAGTGAGTGAGTGTGTGTGTCAGTGTGAGAGAGTGTGTGTGAGTGAAAGTGTGTGTCTGAGTGTGTGTGTGAGTGTGTGTGTGTGTGTGTGAGTGAGTGAGTGTGTGAGAGTGTATGTGAGTGTGAGTGTGTGTGTGTGTGTGAGTGAGTGTGTGTCTCTGCCTGTAGGACGGATCTCTGTGTGAATATTAATGAGATATTCAGCTGACCTCAGACCAGCTAAATGCGACATCTATGACATCACAGGTTACCTGATCCCACACTGATCAATGACCCAAGAACCTCCTCCAGCACCTGAAACTCCTCCAGGACCTGAACCTCCTCGAGCACCTGAACCTCCTCCAGGACCTGAACCTCCTGAAGACCTCTGGACTTTTACAGACCTCAGTCAGCCCTGCTGTGTGTGTGTGTGTGTGTGTGTGTGTGTGTGTGCGTGTGTGTGTATGTTTGTGTACATACAGTGAGTGCAGCAGGATGTGTGTATCCGTCCAGGTGGGCGTGGCTCAGCTCGGTGCTGCGTCCGTGGGTCATGTGACCAGGGCTGGGGTCGACGGGTGGAGTCTCATCGTCTTGGTAACGATACTTCTGTAAAGAGACACAGATGGTGTTAGCATTAGCTGTTAGCATGTATTCACTGTCCACCGCTACAACACCTGGACAAACGTTAGTGGACACCTGCTTCTACAGCCAAGTTAACTAAGTCCTTCATGTTAACTTCGTTAACTAAGTCCCTCATGTAAAGTCAATGGGATGTTAAGGTTAAGAGGTAAGACAGACCCACTCCTCCTCCAGACCAGAGAGTTTAATGGAGGCAGTGATGGAGTGATTGAGTGATGGAGTGATGGAGTGATGGAGTGAAGGACTGATGGAGGGAAGGAGTGAAAGAGTGATGGAGTGAGGAGTGGAGGACTGATGGAAGGAAGGTGTGATGAAGTGAAGGAGTGATGGAGTGAAGGAGTGAAAGTGAAGGAGTGATGGAGTGAAGGACTGATGGAGGGAAGGAGTGAAAGAGTGATGGAATGAAGGAGTGATGGAGGGAAGGAGTGAAAGAGTGAAGGAGTGATAGAGTGAAGGAGTGATGGAGTGATGGAGTGAAAGAGTGATGGAGTGAGGAGTGAAGGACTGATGGAAGGAAGGTGTGATGGAGTGAAGGAGTGATGGAGTGAAGGACTGATGGAGTGATTGAGTGATTGAGTGAAGGAGTGATGGAGGGAAGGAGTGAAAGAGTGAAGGACTAATAGAGTGAAGGAGTGATGAGTGAAGGACTGATGGAGTGATGAAGGGAAGGAGTGAAGGACTGATGGAGGGAAGGAGTGAAAGAGTGAAGGAGTGAAAGAATGATGGAGGGAAGGAGTGAAAGAGTGATGGAGTGAAAGTGTGATGAGTGAAGGAGTGATGGAGTGAAGGACTGATGGAGGATAGGAATGAAAGAGTGATGGAGTGAAAGAGTGACGGAGTGATGGAGTGAAGGAGTGAAAGAGTGAAGGACTGATGGAGGGAAGGAGTGGTGGAGTGATGGAGTGAAAGAGTGATGGAGTGAAGGAGTGAAAAAGTGAAGGACTGATGGAGGGAAGGAGTGGTGGAGTGATGGAGCGAAGGAGTGAAAGAGTGAAGGACTGATGGAGGGAAGGAGTGGTGGAGTGATGGAGTGAAAGAGTGATAGAGTGATGGAGGGAAGGAGTGATGGAGTGAAAGAGTGATGGAGTGAAAGTGTGATGTAGTGAAGGAGTGATGGAGTGAAGGCGTGAAAGAGTGAAGGACTGATGGAGGGAAGGAGTGGTGGAGTGAGGAGTGATTGAGTGATGGAGGGAAGGAGTGAAAGAGTGAAGGACTGATGGAGGGAAGGAGTGGTGGAGTGATGGAGTGAAGGAGTGGTGGAGTGATGAGGTGAAGGAGTGATGTAGTGAGGAGTGATTGAGTGATGGATTGAGGAGTGATTGAGTGATGGAGGGAACTAGTGAAAGAGTGAAGGACTGATGGAGGGAAGGAGTGGTGGAGTGATGGAGTGAAGGAGTGATGTAGTGAGGAGTGATTGAGTTATGGATTGAGGAGTGATTGAGTGATGGAGGGAAGGAGTGATGGAGTGAAGGAGTGATGGATGAAGGACTGATGAGTGAAGGACTGATGGAGTGATGGAATGATGGAGTGAAGGAATGATGGAGTGAAGGAGTGATGGAGTGATTGAGTGATGGATTGAGGAGTGAGGAGTGAAGGAGTGAGGAGTGATGGAGCGAAGGAGTGAGGAGTGATCGAGTGAGGAGTGAAGGAGTGATGGAGTGATGGAGTGAGGAGTGAAGGAGTGAGGAGTGATGGAGCGAAGGAGTGAGGAGTGATCGAGTGAGGAGTGAAGGAGTGATGGAGTGATGGAGTGAGGAGTGAAGGAGTGAGGAGTGATGGAGCGAAGGAGTGAGGAGTGATCGAGTGAGGAGTGAAGGAGTGATGGAGTGATGGAGTGAGGAGTGAAGGAGTGAGGAGTGATGGAGCGAAGGAGTGAGGAGTGATCGAGTGAGGAGTGAAGGAGTGATGGAGTGATGGAGTGAGGAGTGAAGGAGTGAGGAGTGATGGAGCGAAGGAGTGAGGAGTGATCGAGTGAGGAGTGAAGGAGTGATGGAGTGATGGAGTGAGGAGTGAAGGAGTGAGGAGTGATGGAGCGAAGGAGTGAGGAGTGATCGAGTGAGGAGTGAAGGAGTGAAGGAGTGATGGAGGGAAGGAGGGAAGGAGTGAAAGAGGGAAAGAGTGAAGGACTGATAGAGAGAAGGAGTGATGAGTGAAGGACTGATGGAGTGATGGAGTGAGGAGTGAAGGAGTGAGGAGTGAGAAGTGAAGGAGTGAAGGAGTGATGAGTGAAGGACTGATGGAGTGATGGAGTGAAGGACTGATGGAATGATGGAGTGAAGGAGTGATGGAGGGAAGGAGTGAAAGAGTGAAAGAGTGAAGGACTGATAGAGTGAAGGAGTGATGAGTGAAGGACTGATGGAGAGAAGGAGTGATGGAGGGAAGGAGTGAAAGAGTGATGGACTGAAAGTGTGATGGAGTGAAGGAGTGATGAGTGAAGGACTGATGGAGTGATTGAGTGATGGAGTGAAGGACTGATGGAGGGAAAAAGTGAAAGAGTGATGGAGTGAAAGAGTGACGGAGTGATAGAGGGAAGGAGTGATGGAGTGAAGGAGTGATGGAGTGAAGGAGTGAAAGAGTGAAGAACTGATGGAGGGAAGGAGTGGTGGAGTGATGGAGTGAAAGAGTGACAGAGTGATGGAGTGAAGGAGTGATGGAGTGAGAAGTGAAGGAGTGAGGAGTGAAGTAGTGATGGAGTGAAGGAGTGATGAAGTGAGGAGTGATGGAGTGAGGAGTGATGGAGTGATGGATGAAGGAGTGATGGAGTGAAGGAGTGAGGAGTGAAGGAGGGAGGAGTGAGAAGTGAAGGAGTGGGGAGTGAAGTAGTGATGGAGAGAAGGAGTGAAGGAGTGAAAGAGGGAAGGACTGATGGAGGGAAGGAGTGAAAGAGTGAAGGCGTTAAAGAGTGAAGGAGTGATGGGGTGATGGAGGGAAGGAGTGAAAGAGTGAAGGCGTTAAAGAGTGAAGGAGTGATGGGGTGATGGAGGGAAGGAGTGAAAGAGTGAAGGCGTTAAAGAGTGAAGGAGTGATGGGGTGATGGAGGGAAGGAGTGAAAGAGTGAAGGCGTTAAAGAGTGAAGGAGTGATGGGGTGATGGAGGGAAGGAGTGAAAGAGTGAAGGCGTTAAAGAGTGAAGGAGTGATGGGGTGATGGAGGGAAGGAGTGAAAGAGTGAAGGCGTTAAAGAGTGAAGGAGTGATGGGGTGATGGAGGGAAGGAGTGAAAGAGTGAAGGCGTTAAAGAGTGAAGGAGTGATGGGGTGATGGAGGGAAGGAGTGAAAGAGTGAAGGCGTTAAAGAGTGAAGGAGTGATGGGGTGATGGAGGGAAGGAGTGAAAGAGTGAAGGCGTTAAAGAGTGAAGGAGTGATGGGGTGATGGAGGGAAGGAGTGAAAGAGTGAAGGCGTTAAAGAGTGAAGGAGTGATGGGGTGATGGAGGGAAGGAGTGAAAGAGTGAAGGCGTTAAAGAGTGAAGGAGTGATGGGGTGATGGAGGGAAGGAGTGAAAGAGTGAAGGCGTTAAAGAGTGAAGGAGTGATGGGGTGATGGAGGGAAGGAGTGAAAGAGTGAAGGCGTTAAAGAGTGAAGGAGTGATGGGGTGATGGAGGGAAGGAGTGAAAGAGTGAAGGCGTTAAAGAGTGAAGGAGTGATGGGGTGATGGAGGGAAGGAGTGAAAGAGTGAAGGCGTTAAAGAGTGAAGGAGTGATGGGGTGATGGAGGGAAGGAGTGAAAGAGTGAAGGCGTTAAAGAGTGAAGGAGTGATGGGGTGATGGAGGGAAGGAGTGAAAGAGTGAAGGCGTTAAAGAGTGAAGGAGTGATGGGGTGATGGAGGGAAGGAGTGAAAGAGTGAAGGCGTTAAAGAGTGAAGGAGTGATGGGGTGATGGAGGGAAGGAGTGAAAGAGTGAAGGCGTTAAAGAGTGAAGGAGTGATGGGGTGATGGAGGGAAGGAGTGAAAGAGTGAAGGCGTTAAAGAGTGAAGGAGTGATGGGGTGATGGAGGGAAGGAGTGAAAGAGTGAAGGCGTTAAAGAGTGAAGGAGTGATGGGGTGATGGAGGGAAGGAGTGAAAGAGTGAAGGCGTTAAAGAGTGAAGGAGTGATGGGGTGATGGAGGGAAGGAGTGAAAGAGTGAAGGCGTTAAAGAGTGAAGGAGTGATGGGGTGATGGAGGGAAGGAGTGAAAGAGTGAAGGCGTTAAAGAGTGAAGGAGTGATGGAGTGAAGGAGTGATGGAGTGAAGGACTGATGGAATGATTGAGTGATGGAGTGAAGGACTGATGGAGGATAGGAGTGAAAGAGTGATGGAGTGAAAGAGTGATGGAGTGATGGAGAGAAGGAGTGAAGGAGTGAAAGAGTGAAGGACTGATGGAGGGAAGGAGTGGTGGAGTGATGGAGTGAAAGAGTGATGGAGTGAAGGAGTGAAAGAGTGAAGGACTGATCGAGGGAAGGAGTGGTGGAGTGATGGAGTGAAGGAGTGAAAGAGTGAAGGCGTGAAAGAGTGAAGGAGTGATGGAGTGACGGAGTGAAGGAGTGAGGAGTGATGGAGTGAAGGAGTGATGGAGTGAGAAGTGAAGGAGTGAGGAGTGAAGTAGTGATAGAGTGAGGAGTGATGGAGTGAAGGAGTGATGGAGTGAGATTGTGATGGAGTGAAGGAGTGATGGAGTGAAGACGTGAAAGAGTGAAGGAGTGATGGAGTGAAGGAGTGAGGAGTGATGGAGTGAGGGAGTGAAGGAGTGAGGAGTGATGGAATGAAGGAGTGATGGAGTGAGAAGTGAAGGAGTGAGGAGTGAAGTAGTGAAGGAGTGATGGAGTGAGGAGTGATGGAGTGAGGAGTGAAGGAGTGAGGAGTGATGGAGTGAGGAGTGATGGAGTGAGGAGTGAAGGAGTGAGGAGTCATGGAGTGAGGAGTGATGGAGTGAGGAGTGAAGGAGTGAGGAGTGATGGAGTGATGGAGTGAGGAGTGATGGAGTGAGGAGTGAAGGAGTGAGGAGTTAAGGAGTGATGGGGTGATGGAGTGAAGGATTGATGGAGTGAGAAGTGAAGGAGTGAGGAGTGAAGTAATGATGGAGTGAAGGAGTGATGAAGTGAGGAGTGAAGGAGTGAGGAGTGATGGAGTGATGGAGTGAGGAGTGATGGAGTGAGGAGTGAAGGAGTGAGGAGTTAAGGAGTGATGGGGTGATGGAGTGAAGGATTGATGGAGTGAGAAGTGAAGGAGTGAGGAGTGAAGTAATGATGGAGTGAGGAGTGAAGGAGTGATGAAGTGAGGAGTGAAATAGTGAGGAGTGAAGGAGTGAAGTAGTGAGGAGTGATGGAGTGAAGGAGTGATGGAGTGAGGGGGGAAGGAGGGATGGAGTGAAGGGGG
>NW_019184781.1:14841-44351 GCF_002260705.1 Seriola dumerili
GGAGTGAAGGAGTGATGGAGTGAGGAGTGATGGAGTGAGGAGTGAAGGAGTGATGGAGTGAGGAGTGATGGAGTGAGGAGTGATGGAGTGAAGGAATGATGGAGTGAGGAGTGAAGGAGTGATGGAGTGATGGAGTGAAGGAGTGAGGAGTGATGGAGTGAAGGAGTGAGGAGTCAAGGAGTGAGGAGTGATGGAGTGAGGAGTGAAGGAGTGATGGAGTGAGGAGTGATGGAGTGAGGAGTGAAGGAGTGATGGAGTGAGGAGTGATGGAGTGAGGAGTGATGGAGTGAAGGAGTGATTGAGTGAAGGAGAGAAGGGGTGAGGAGAGAGGAGTGAGGAGTGATGGAGTGAGGAGTGAAGGAGTGAGGAGTGATAGAGGTAGGAGTGATGGAGTGAAGGAGTGATGGAGTGAGGAGCGAAGGAGTGATGGAGTGAAGGAGCGATGCAGTGAAGGAGTGATGGAATGAAGGAGTGATGGAGTGAGGAGTGAAGGAGTGATGGAGTGATGGATGAGGGTGGATGACATGAAGAGTAAGAGAGGGAAGGAGGGAAAACAGAAAAAGGAAGGAATACAAGTAGAAAGACAGAAAGTAGAGAAAGAGAAGCAGGGATAGTGATACGGTTGCCATAGTAACACAAAGGCCCCCAAGAGCCTCTGTTGCTCAGTAACTGACATCACTGCACAGAGGAGGAGCCAGCCTCGATTCAAAAAGAGAGACACATTTAAAGAGACAGGAGCAAGGAGTTATATTTGACCTCTGACCTTTGTTCCAGAGAGGTTAACTGGAGGGCACGACCTCTGACCTATCATCACACCTGTTTACACATGTGTGACTGACTGACATGTGGCCACACCAGGAAATAACCAGAGCTAAACACCAGGAAGTAACCATATTCAACCAGAGCTAAGCACAAGGAAATTACCATATCCAACCAGAGCTAAACACCAGGAAGTAACCAGACCAGAGCTAAACACCAGGAATTAACCAGACCAGAGCTAAACACCAGGAAGTAACCATATCCAACCAGAGCTTTTTTTTTTTTTTTTTTTTTATACTTTATTTAAACATAGAACATTACATGAATGATGACATACTAAAACATAATCATAAATTATCTTACATTTTAAAGTAAATTCACACCTGCTTTGATATTCAAAACTGAAAAAATATTGCGGTGGTTTATATCACATTTCAAAAACAAACATACAACAGATATAAGATAAAAGAGAGAATGATAAGAGAATAAAATAAATAATAAAACAATTAAAAGTAAGATCATATAAACAAGTAAATCCATACTAATTAAATACAAGGGGTTTAGGATAGGTTAAATTTTGCGATAAATGTGTACAGTTTATTTGCATGGGGATTATTTATTTGTTTCAGACATTTTTGTAACAAGGAGAGTTCATTCTTAAGAGCAAGCCATGAGAGGGGGAGGGATTTTGCATACCGACACTTGTGTATATAATATTTTGTAATAATAATGAGATTATTCACTAAAAACTCATTTTTTCTATCTTTGAGGATTACTCCTATTCGAATATTTTGAAAGGACCAGAAGTTAATGTTTCTGGAGCTGGACGATATTAAGTTGTGGAGAGTTTTCCACAAATTTTGGACAGTCTCACATTCGTAAAACAGGTGCTCTGTCGTTTCCAGATTCATTTTACAAATATAACCGTTTTCTACAACAAATTTAAATCTTCTTTTCATAAATTCATTTGAGGGATAACTGTTGTTTATAGTTTTAAAATGAACTTCTTTACACTTTGGGGGAATTGGGAATTTTAAGTATTTTGTTCGAATCGTTGATATTTCAGATTTGTTACAATCTTTAATGGTGAGTGAGTTTTTTGTTTTACCTGGATATAAGGTGTTTACTAAGTACTGCCTTAAAAACTTATTGTTACATTTTTCGTTTACTAGGTCCAGATCAACTGTCTTCACGTTGTGTAAATTTGGAGTTAGTATGTTCAAAATATTATTCTATATCAATTGGATAAAGACTTTTGGGATATTTTGTGTGACTTTCCTATAGATCTCATTGGAGCAACTCACGCTATATTTAGCATTAAAATCATTCAGTTCAAGTATGTTTCCATTTCCATCCATTATACTGTATGTATAAGAGACCAAATTTGTTTTGTCATCCAGTCTTCCATAAACATAGACCTCCTCCGACTCAATATCACCCTATTGTTCCACAATGGGACATTATGGGGGCTGAAATTATGCTTGAACATCATTTTCCAATTTAACAGAACCTGTTGGTGAAATTTGGAAAGTTTTATGGGCAGTTTGGATATTTCAAAATCACATACTAATAGAAACTCAATACCGCCAACTTTGTTGAAAACAAGAGAAGGTAGCGAGAACCATATCTCATCATCATTCCTTAAGAAGGATCAAAGCCATTTGATCTTTAATATTCCATTCATAATTTCAAAGTCAATTGCTTTTACACCGCCATCCTCATAGTCCTTTATCTATCTCCATTTCTGATGTAGTGATGTTTATTTTTCCATATGAAATTAAAATTTGCTCTTGGTGGGATGGCTAAGGAGTGTGCTGGATAGATTAATCTGGATAATGATTCAACCTTGCTTAACATTGTTCTACCGAGCAGCGTTAAATCCCTTTGCAGCCAATTATTTAAGGTTTTTTTTGCATTTGTCAATAGTATTTTGAATATTCTTTTTTTCACTAATGTCTGCACATTTAGTTATCCAAATTCCTAGATATTTGATCTCATTTTTGACAGGCATATCATACAGTGAAGAATCAGAACAACTATGGATACTCATGAGTTCACATTTGTCCAGATTCAGGTGCAACCGGAGGCTTGAGAAAAAAGCTTTATTGTTTCTAAGGCCAGTGGAATTTGTTCTTTATTTTTTAGAAAGATGTCATCAGCAAGCTGATTTATAATTCATTTGTGGTTGTCCATGTGTAATCCTTTAATGTTTGAATTTATAACAGTTATAGCTAGTAATTCAGTGGCTACAATGAATAAAAGAGGTGAAATGCTGCAACCCTGCCTGATGCCTCTTTCTACCCTGAACCTGGAACATGTACCTTCTGAGAGGGAAACACAACTATTAATATCAGTGTGTAACATAGCAATCATGTCAAGAAATGCGTTACCAAACCCAAAGTGTTTAAATGTGTTAATAATAAAATCATGTTCGATTGAATCAAATGCTTTGTGGAAGTCCAGAAACAACATAAAACCATCGTCCTTAATTAGGTGATTATAATCAATAAGATCCAGAACCAAGCAGATATTATTATGGATCGACCTTCCTTTAAGAAATCCTGATTGTGTTGGGCTAATTATCTTAGAGATTCCTGTTTTTAATCTTGTTGCCAAGACTTTTGTAAAAATCTTGTAGTCCGTGTTTAAAAGTGTTATAGGTCTTAGGTTGCTTAGAATTTTCATATCTTTTCCGGGTTTTGGAATCAATTTTATTACCCCTTGTTTCATTGTTTCCATGAGCTCTTTTTGATGTATACATTCAATTAAAGCTTGGAACAATAGGAGTTTTATATCTTCCCAAAAATGTTTATAGAAATTTGTTGTTATTCCATCTGGCCCTGGTGAGCGGTCAGATGCCATGTTTTTAATAGCATAGTCAAATTCATCCATAGTTAAGTCTTCGTCACAATTTCTTTAAAGTTATCATCAATTACCGGAATCAGATTATTAATTTTGTCAAAGAAGGATGTGACATTTTGTTCTGAGTATGAGGATTTGTAAAGGTTACTGTAAAAATTAAAGACTTCCTTTGAAATGCGTTTAGGATCTGTGCATTCCTCTCCATTGATTATTATATTCTTGTCTGTGTTTTTCTAAATTGCAAAAATAGCTGTATTTTTTTCACCCTCTTCTATCCATCTGGCTCTGGACCTCACATAAGCACATTTGGCTTTATTCAACTACATCACATCCAGTTGGGACTGCAGGTTATTAATTCTTTCTTTTTCTTCCTCAGTCCAATCCAACTTGCTATATAGATTCATAAGTTCTTTAAACACATTTGTTTCTTCTTCTCTCCTTTGCTTGTTTAGTTTTTTATTAAATGCAATTGAGGATTTTCTAATGCTAAATTTTAGATATTCCCATTTGGATATCGGTGTGCTAATGGTGTTGTCATTTTTGATATCCAAAATTAGTGTTTTAATAGAGTTACAGTACTCCACATTCCTTAGCAACTAGGAATTAAATTTCCAATAATCTTTAAATTTATTATTTTGGTTTTTGTTTTTTAGTCTCAGATTAATAGTACAATAATCACTTAAAGGACAATTAGAGATTGTTGACTCAGTAACATATTGTGAAATTGAATTTGATACCAGCCAGTAATCAATACGTGATCTAATTTGACCATTAGGTTTGTGCCAGGTAAATTGTTTGACATCTTTGTTCAAGGTTCTCCAGATATCTATTAATTTGTTGTTGTTAGTGAAATTTTCCATGATTGGGTTTCTATATTTTCTTGAAAGTTTTGAAGTCCATCTATCCATCCATTCATCAGGGGTTACATCACCTCCAACTACCATATGATCAGTGGGAAATTTTACATTAAGTTCCCTTATAACTGTTGATATTTGATGCAACAAGTTCTTATTTTTTTGATCATTGTTGTACTCATAAATGTTAATCAGAATTATGAGAATGTTGTCAATATTCAAAACACAGGCAACCTAATGTCCATCTTTATCCGCCTTGTTACACAAAATCTTACCAGGACATCTATTGAAACAAATGGCAACTCCAGCCAAACGGTTTGTACCATGACTGAAGAGGATTTTATCTCCCCATTGTAGAGACCAAAACTTAACATCAGACTCATCAGAATGAGTTTCCTGGAGAAAGATGCAATTTGCTTGTTGCCCCTTCCAGAACAGAAAAACAGCTTTGCGCTTTACTGAGTCTTTAAGTCCCCTTGTATTAAATGAAAAGAAAGAAATGTCAGTTTTCAACTGGAATACCGAACACATGAACAAAGTTTATGAAAAGATTTAGGAGGTGGAGTAGAAAAGCCTTGAGGTAAAAGTCCCATTTTCCGAAATGTTCCGCTGTGTATCCAATTCACATTCAAATATCAGCCCATACCTGGAGTCTGCGCTTGCCTTCTATGAAACCAAATGGGCCCCTGAAGCCCGCAGCCTTGCCTTCCTTCCTAGCCTGGTCTATTTTTGGCCACATTGCCTGTCTGGACCTCCAGTCCTCTTGGGTCAGGTCTTCAGCAAAGCGGATCCCTTCTTCTTTACACACAGGAGAAGCTCTCGTTCGCCTCCAGATGTCATCTCTCACAGTACGTCAACAGAATGATGATTTGTCGATGCTTGTTCTCCGTCGCTCACCCCACTCTGTGGACAACGTCGACCTCTTCGTCCATCTTCGTCTTCAGGTCTGGTGCAATTCTACCCTGAAGCTCCACCACATCCGCTCTGTTTTCATTCACTTTCTCCTTTTTTCCTTTGATGCAAAGGCACCATCGTCTTTTGTATCTTTCTTAATTCAAAAAACGACCTTTAATGTCATCATTATCTTTTTTTGAGTGATTCAATCTGTTTTTCCAGGTGTTTTATTTTCGTTTTACACTCTTTCAGTTCCTCTGAGTTAAGCTGCACTGATTTAGCGATAGCAGCCAGCATGGTGCTGTGTTGTTGCATCTGTTTGCTAACTTCCACCATGCGGTCGTCAACATGTTTTCCAAGAGTGTCGATAGCTTTTAGTATGGTGTCAGTGGATGTGTTGGAGTCGTTTTCCTGAGATGTACCTTTCGCTTTCTTCTCCGTGTGTGATTTTTCTGGAGTATTTGCAGGGGTTGTTGACATTCTGTCCCGTTTGTTGCTGCTAGCGTTAGCTGTCTCCATCGGCGTTGAATAGTCGTGCTTGCTGTTCATACAGGTTGTAAACGGGAGGTTTTTCGCTGCCGAAGGTTTCGTACTGTTGTTTTTTTTTCATGTTCAGGCTGAATTTTTCTTTTTAACTGTTCAGGAAAGTGGATTATATGATTTCAAAAACTATTACATCAGGACTTTATTTAGGAGCTCAGACGGATGTGACTGCTCAGCTCGCCATCTTGCCAGAACTCCCCAGTTCTGTCCAACCAGAGCTAAACACCAGGAAGTAACCATATCCAAACAGAGCTAAACACCAGGAATTAACCAGACCCAACCAGAACTAAACACAAGGAAATAACCAGGCCAAACCAGAGCTAAACACCAGGAAATAGACCAGACCAGAGCTAAACACCAGGAAATAACCAGACCAGAGACCAGAAAAGATAATAATTATTGTGTGAAAGATGAAATAATATCCTCCTTTTGGACTTTGGGGGAAATCTGATTTCCATCAGAACTTTTGAAAACCTAAAGAACAAATGACAAACGTGTGAATGTTTATAAATAATGTGAAGGAAACTTCAATTGTCCTGACAGTCATCCAACAGTCTGGAGGTCTTTACTACTAAACTACAGCAGCACGTCGACTGACACCTGTCACTCAGACTGATCCAGAGTTTATTTCACACCAATTTACACCTGAATAAGAAGAGTCATGTGACCTGAATATGAACATCCTGTCTGAGGAGAGAGAGAGAGAGAGCGAGAGAGAGGCTGAACCAGGAAAAACTGACTCACATGATTTAAAAGGACACACATGGACACGTGAGAATAAACACGTTGAAGCTGACACTTTAATAAACAGCATTAAGAATTGTTTGACTGCTTGTAGCTTGTTGTAGTTGTTGTTGTTGATGTTGTTGTTGCTGTTGTTGTCTCTTTTCAGACTGTTCTTGTGTGTGTTTACTTAATTGTAGGATATAATCACTTGTATTTCCTGACGTTTTTGCTATCAACCAGGCACCGGAGTGAAGGATTAGCATTAGCATTAGCATTAGCATTAGCTCTGAACTCTGAGCAACACATCAGTTTCATTCTGTTGAAACTGTTAAACTGAATTGTCCCATCAAATAAACAAACTCAAAAACTGAGAGAAGAAAAACTATTGGAGTGACACAATGGACCAGTGGTTACATCACATTCTACACAAGTGCAGATTCGCTAAGCAGCGAGTCGCCAGTTCGATCCCCGACCGGATGGAGTCTTTGCTGCATGTCACTCTCAACGTCCTGTTTCTCTACACCGACGAATGAAGACGTAAAACACCCAGAAGAAACTTCACCAGCACCAAACACAACAACGACACCAACAACAACAACGACAGCGTTTTCCACACTGGGGCACTGCTCTCTTCTGTGGTTCAGGCGGACTAGCCACTATGCTAGCTCTGGGTTTAGTTGGCGGTGCTGGTCTTGATGATCCATCTCCAGACCCGGACTACACTGGTTCTCGACCAGTCAAGTGTAGGAGCCGGCCCTCATCACAGTGACGCTGAATTTCACCTGTACAAGGTGAGACCTGTTGCACCTGACTGATCACATGTTCACGTTCTGAGTCATGTGACCTCCATGAATGAAAACTACATGTGACTCTGTCTCCACATGTGCTGAACTCAGTGTCCTGCTAACAGTTAGCAACAAGCTGGAGCTAGCCTGAGCTACATGCTAATGTGACCATGCTAACCCAACACACACACACACACACACACACACACACATACACACACACGTGAAGAGAGAGAGACGGTAGTGAATGAAAACATGACGGCAGCAGTGAGCACACACACACATGGTTCATGAGGACACGTGTGGGTGTGTGTGTGTGTGTGTGTGTGTGCGTGTGTGTGTGTGTGTGTGTGTGTGTGTGTGTGTTGGCGGGTGCATGCAGGCGGTCTGCTCTTACCTTGGTGGTGACAATGCAGAGGCAGTCCATATCCACACACACACACACTCACACACACTCACACACACTCATTTCCACACACACACTCACACACTCATGCTCGATCTCTCTCTCTCTCTCTCTGTGTCACCCTCCCCCCCCTCTCTCTCTCTCTCCTCGTTCGTTAATCTGTCTATCCTCCCTCGCTCGCCCGCTCTCTCGCCTCTTCTATCCCTCCGTCTGTCAGCATCGAGCGAGAGAGAGAGAGAGACAGAGAGAGAGAGAGAGGGGCGAGCGAGCAGTGCAGAGGAAAGCGAGACAGATGAAGAAGAAGACTGGTGTTTTGTTGGAGGGGGGAGGGGTGAAAACCTCCTTGAGTCACTCGCTGGTTGATGACAAAAAGACAGAGAGAGGTCGAGAGACATAGAGAGAGACTGAGGGAGACAGAGAGAGAGGGCAGGAGGAGGAGGTGGGGGTTGGGTTCCTGTTGCCATGGTGTTATGCAGCTGTTGCCCCGGTAATGCTGCTGCAGCTGTTGCTAGGTAACAGCGATGGGTGTTGCTATGTGGATGAGAGACAGAGACAGAAGGAGAGAGAGAGAAAGAGAGAGAGAGGGTGTGTGTGTTTGTACCTGTCCAGGTGTGTGTGGTCGGCTTGTCGTCGTCTGGTTCTCACACACTGTCAGCTCGTAGAACTCCTGGATGTCTGCACACACACACACACACACACACACACACACACACACACACACACACACACACACAATCAGCTGATCAGGGAACAGGTGAGCTGACAGTAATCAGTGGATAAACGTGATTGATTGGAGAGGTTTGTGTGTTGAGCTCTCAGGGCCACCGCACTGTGTCACTGTGGTAACCATCATGTTGCCATAGTGACACGCTGACTCTATCACTGCGAACTTCAACATCACGTCTGTTCTCACCTTCAACCTGTGAACCTGCTGACATGGACCAATCACTGCCCTGAAGGCTCTGTGATGTCACTGTGATGTCACCATTAAGACAAGATTAACATTTCGACTGAGGAGGGAACCTGTCACTGCCCTGTGTGTGTGTGTGTGTGTGTGTGTGTGTGTGTGTGTGTGTGTGTGTGTGTGTGTGTGTGTCTGTCTGTCTGGTGTGTATGTGTGTGTGTGTGTGTCTGTCTGTCTGTCTGTCTGTCTGTCTGTCTGTGTGTGAGTGTGTGTGTGTGTGTGTGTGTGTGTGTGTGTGTGTGTGTGTGTGTTACCCAGCAGAGCCTGGAACAGGTCACTCTGGAAGATGTTGAGCAGTTTCTCTGCGCGACCTTTGACCCCTTCAGCAGCTCCGGCCTGACAGGCCTCCATCACCTGCAGAGCACGCTCAGTATCTGAGGAGAACAAGGACACTCTACTGACTCTATTGACTCTACAGACTGTTTACTCTACAGACTGTTTACTCTACTGACTCTACTGACTCTGTTGATTCTACTGACTCTGTTGACTCTACAGACTGTTTACTCTACTGACCCTGTTGACTCTACAGACTGTTTACTCTACTGACTGTTTACTCTACTGACTCTGTTGACTCTACAGACTGTTTACTCTACTGACTGTTTACTCTACTGACTCTGTTGACTCTACAGACTGTTTACTCTACTGACTCTACTGACTCTACAGACTGTTTACTCTACTGACTCTACTGACTCTGTTGATTCTACTGACTCTGTTGACTTTACTGACTGTTTACTCTACTGACTCTGTTGACTCTACAGACTGTTTACTCTACTGACTCTGTTGACTCTACAGACTGTTGACTCTACTGACTCTACTGTCTGAGTCAACAGAGTCACTCTGTTGACTCTACAGACTGTTTACTCTACTGACTGTTTACTCTACTGACTCTGTTGACTCTACAGACTGTTTACTCTACTGACTCTACTGACTCTACTGATTCTACTGACTCTACTGAATCTGTTGACTCTACTGAATCTACTGACTCTACTGACTCGGTTGACTCTACTGACTCTACTGACTCTGTTGACTCTACTGACTCTGTTGACTCTACTAACTCTGTTGACTCTACTGACTTTGTTGACTATACTGACTCTGTTGACTCTACAGACTGTTTACTCTACTGACTCTACTGACTCTACTGATTCTACTGACTCTACTGAATCTGTTGACTCTACTGAATCTACTGACTCTACTGACTCGGTTGACTCTACTGACTCTACTGACTCTGTTGACTCTACTGACTCTGTTGACTCTACTGACTCTACTGAATCCACTGACTCTGTTGACTCTACTGTTCACTCTACTGACTCTGTCGACTCTGTTGACTCTACTGAATCTACTGATTCTACTGACTCTGTTGACTCTACTGAATCTACTAAACTCTACTAACTCTACTAAATCTACTGAATCTACTGAACTCTACTGTCTCCACTGAATCTACTGACTCTTCTGGACTCTACTGACTCTACTGAACTCTACTGACTCTACTTAACTTTACTGACTCTACTGAACTCTACTGCACTCTACTTAACTCTACTGAATCTACTGAACTCTACTGAAATCTTCTGAACTCTACTGAGTCTACTGATTCTACTGACTCTTCTGGACTTTACTGACTCTACTGGACTCTACTGGACTCTACTGAACACTACTGGACTCTACTGAACTCTACTGGGCTCTACTGGACTCTATTGAACTCTACTGGGCTCTACTGAACTCTACTGAACTCTATTGGACTCTATTGAACTCTACTGAACTCTACTTGACTGTATCATGGCTGAATGTATCCATCAGAGAACGTTACGTCTTTATGAAATATTTGGGTCTAGAAACCTGGTTCCTTCTCTCAGAGCTAACTGCTAACATGCTAACAGTGTTGATTTATGCATAAATCAACACTGTTAGCATGTTAGTATGATGATCATGTGATTATGGTCATTATGACGAGCTGCTGACGTTTATTGTTGTTTTTGTTATTATTATTAATATTATGATCATTAATTATTAATAATAATATTATTATTATCATTATTATGATGAGGTGTTGATGTTTTGGTTCACACAACTTCTTCCTGCTGTGACCTGTTGAACATGAACATGTGAACTGTCTGTTTCTGTCACTTCTTCTTCTTCTTCTGTGGTGTCAGAACAACGACAGTCCAGGAAGGGATGACAGTACATCTACTCTCTGCCCTCAAGTTCAGCAACAACGTGTTTCATAAACGACGTGAACGACCAACAAACACCACAGAATAAGAACAGTTCCGTTCATCATGTGAGCAGCCTTGACCCAAAGAGTCAGTGTTAAAATCACTGTATCACATAGTCATCAATAGTGATCAGTAGTGATCAGTAGTATTAATAACAGCACAGTAGAGTCTGGGTCACATGACACAGCCCGAGGAACAGTGACATCACTCTGAGGTGAAACCAGTGAAGAAGAAGAGATATGTGACTCTATGATAACTCAGCAACAGGTCAAAGGTCAGAAAGAAGACTGAAGAGACGAGACAAACTAAACAAAGCATACATATACACACACACACAAACACACACACACACACACACAGTAAGAAACAGTGAAACAGTTGAAAACAGTATCTCACCTTCTCTCTTCAGCGGCATGTCGTCTCTCTCTGATCCACACAAATCCTCTTTAGGGATTTTACAAACACTCAGGGCATTGTGGGTAATGCAGTCCTAATCTCACCACTACCATCAATCCACACAGATTATACACACACACTGAAGCCCCGCCCCCTCCAGGCTTCAGACCACATGACAGGACACACAAACACACACACACACACACACACAACATTTTAATTAAAATCCTCAAAAACAAACCAATCTAATTAATAATTAAACCTTCAGTCATTAAATGTGAGAATGTAAAATAATATTATATAATATATAATATATTATAATGAAGATTTAATCTGAGTCTGAGGGGAAACATAAAGGTTAAATAAAGATACAGTAGAGGACAATTTAATAATTAATAACATGATTAAAGAAAAATTATTAGAACAAAAAACAGGAAAATAAACCAAATACAGAACAAGGTCCTCAGAAATAATTAAGATCATATTTTTAATTAGGATCAACATGTTAGAAATATTTGACAAACACCTGTAGATTGAAAACTTGTGGATCAGATCATTTCCTAGTCAATATTATGGAGAACTGTCAATATTAAACCAATAGAGGACAATTGATGATCATTGATGATCATTGACAGGACAACAGCAGGTGTACAGCAGCCCCCTGTGGGGAAAAGCTCAAAGCGTTCAACGCAAAGGAGGAAGGAGACAGAACTTTGTGATATCAGGTGAAACATGTTGCATTGTGGGTTTGGGACTTTTAATTTGACATGATTTACTCCCTTCCTGTTTGTAAACAGAGTGATAATGTAACAATCTGATGAAGGATGTGGATCATTGAGAAGGTGTGTGTGTGTGTGTGTGTGTGTGTGTGTGTGTGTGTGTGTGTGTGTGTGTATATTTGTGTACATATCTATGTAATATTATTTATTTATTATTTTGTTTTTTGTTGCGTGTAATTTTTCTTTTTTCACACGTAAGTTTAAAATTTACTTTAGTGAAATAAAGAGTTGAAAAATCAAAAATCTCTCTCTCTCTCTCTCTGACAGTGAAGAGGACCAGTGGAGGACAGACAGAAGGACAGACAGGTGGACAGACAGGACAGACAGTGAAGAGGACCAGTGGAGGACAGACAGAAGGACAGACAGGTGGACAGACAGGACAGACAGTGAAGAGGACCAGTGGAGGACAGACTGGTGACTGTGGTTCAGGATTTGGGACCTCTGATGGTTCCTCCTGCACCGTCTCAGGTCTCTCCAGGTCAGACTCTGGAGTTTACTGGTGTGGGACCAGTTCAGGAGAGAGGAGCCTCCAGGTCAACATCAGTGTGACACATCCACCAGGTGAGTGGTTCAACCTTCAGGTCTGTACATGACCCTGTCTGTTGGTGTAACTCTGTCTGTATATGACTCTGGTCTCTGTGGTTCAGGTCATGTGATCCTGGAGATTCCTGCACTTCCTGTGATGACAGGAAGTGATGTCACTCAGCGTTGTAGAGCCAGAGATAAGAACAGACGAGAGGCTTATTTCTCCAGGGATGGTGTCCACCTTAGATCTGACCCTGATGGAGAATATAAGATCAGTGGAGTCCAACAGTCTCATGAAGGTTTCTACTGGTGTTCTACTGATGCGTTTGGAGAGTCTCCTCAGAGCTGGCTGAGGGTCAGAGGTCAGGATGCTGACATCACTTCCTGTTTATAGACAGTTTAAAGATATGAACTAACCTGCTGACCTGATGATAAACTGATCACTGACCTGAGCCTGGTTCTACTTCTTCTCCATAGATCCTCCTCCTTCATCTCCTCCTCTTCCTTCATCTCCTCCTCCTCCTTCCTTAGTGGTCAGACTCTTGTGCCACCTGCTGGTCTTCTGTCCGTACTGCATCTGTACTGGTCTGATTCTGTCCATCTACTGCAGCAGGAAGACAGGAAACAAAGCGGCCGTCTCCATGGAGATGACCCAGCCTGTTGGAGGAGGTCAGGGGTTGGATGAGGACTATGATGACATCACTGCTGATGTCACCACTGAGCATGAGTTCTGAGCAGCAGAGTGTAGTTGTGTAATAACGGGTGAGAGTGATGATGAAGTGGATCAGGTCTCTGACTCTGAACCTCCATCTCTCTGATGATCACATCTGTTAGAGCTTTCACTGTCACGTCCTCTAAACTCCTTGTTGTCACTGCTTCACACTGTGTGTTGGACTCCATCAGAGCTGCAGCCTCTTTTCTTCTTGTCCTCGTCATGGTTCAGTCCCTCTGAGGACAGCTGACTGATATCAGTGTCCCCTCTGTGTCCTTCTGCTCTCATGTCTCAATAAAGAATCTGCTCATCATTTTACACTGTCCCACTTTGTATTGAGTCCTTCACTGACTGAAGCCTTGGGCCTGAGCAGCAGCTGGAGACTGTGAACACTACTACTTCTTTAATCAGTACATTTAATATTTGTGACAACATGGGGAGGAAAATGTTTCTGATGAACTTGTAAAGTTTGTGTAAATAAGACAACAAACTGTGAGTAAGTTAAGATGAAGTTATTTAAAACTGTGGCCATCTTAAATGAACATGATCATGATCAGTGATATCTGATCACTCTGAGGAGAAGAAATAACCTGCCATTTGTTTTGCCCTGAGTTATTACTATCAGACTTACAGCTGAGTACGAACTGCTGGATTAGAAACTCAGATATTAGATTGTTCTTAAACGCATCCACCAACACTGAAGCTTCCTGTTGGTGCAGCCTGTGGAGATGAGCAGCAGACAGGGAGTTGGTGTTGCCTGCGAAGTTTAAAAGAGGGCAAAGTAGTCCAATATTGATGAGGCAGGCGGACGACTTCCCGCCCTTAGTGAAGCTGAAAGTGGCTGAAAATCATCGTCTGAGTTGGGACTTTGTTCAGAACACTCTCGCTGTGCGTGTTAGCGCCGGAGCTGTTTTCATTTTAACGATAAACTGTTTATTTCTCAGCCGTGATCGTGTTTCCAGTCAGGCACCGCTCAGGACGCCTCTCTACCCCAGACATTCTCCCGCCTCCCTGATCTGCGACCAATCAGACGACCGCTCGGGTCTGATCGGTCGAAACACAAGAGAGGCGGAAGCTCAGCTCGGCACGCGATTGGTTGGCTCGACGGTCGCTCACGCTGCCCCGTGGCTGGAGTATAAAACCGCGGGCTGGGGTCGAGGAGCTAACAGTTAGCAGTTAGCCGCATCTAAACTCCACCGTGTTAGTTGAAGTCATGACTCATCACCCTGCACATACACTCACACACATACTGACACGCGTATTCACACGCACGAACAGTTCGGCGGGGGCTTGTTTTGACGCGCGGAGCGGGTTTTCGCGCGTTTTGGTAGTTGTTTTTCTTTAGGGGGCGTGTGTGTGTGTGAGTTAGCTTCGTGCTAGCTGCTTCCTGCATGTTAGCCGGAGCTAGCTGGAGAAGCTAACTGTTTACCTGTTTGTTTCTTATGGCTGGTTTGAATTATTCATGACGGAGCTCCGGCATTGGTGGAGTCAGCGGCAGGGGCGGGGTTAGAGCGGGATTTTAGGGTAAAGCGGGGAGGGGGAGTGAGCCATACACACGGATAGACACAGGTCTATTTGTGTCACACACACTTTGAGTGACAGTGTGTGATAATATTGGAAACAGAGAGGTGGGGGTCTGAGCACGACAACAAGTGGACTGGAGCTGGATCCTGCAGGACGGTGAGTAGGACTTCACTCTGATCGATTGCCAATAGATAATAATTATTGATATGTGAGCTGGTGCGGGTTCCTGTCTGACTTCTGCTGCTGCCTTGACAATGAGGAGCTCAGATCCCTGGACGTTCACCTGTGACCCCCCCCCTCACATCTCCCACCTGTCACATGAGCAGTCAGCTGTTTTATCTGATCTGATCAATCTGATTTATCGATTATCTGATCAATAAGAGACAGGAGCAAAGCTTTAAGGACAGACTGTGTCCTCTGATGTGTTCTCAGATCTGTCCTGTGTGTTTAATATTGACTCAGCAGAGTTCACACTGTACCTACAGGGGTTAACAATATATTATATTATATTGTACTATATTACATTATATTATATTGTATTATATTATACTGCATTACATTACATTATACTAGATTATATTATACTGCATTACATCATATTATACTATATGTGTATTTGTGGGGGTTTGGTCCAGCTCCTGTCCCAGCAGCTGCGTTACAGAGAGAATCCCTGAGTCCACGTCTCCTCAGACTGAAGCTCACTGTCCTCATGTCAAGAATCAGAGAAAATAATCAGCTCATTAATTATCATGACAGTGATCGTTAGTTTAAACAGACTCTGATTTCACTGGTTTCACATGGAACACTGACCTGTTCAGAAAGGTGTTAGCAGGTTAGCCGCTAGCACAGGTCTGTAAACAGGTAGATGTTGGAGGAACTTGTGTGTAAAGTCTCATATGATCAGTGCTGATCATTTTATTATTGATTATTTTATGAATTGATGAATATTTAAATGTTCAGCTGAGACCATTCATCAGTTGTTAATTATTTTTCCTTTTATCTCTGCATGTCTTCTCTCTGAGGTGTGATGTGATTGACTCCAGCTCCTGTCATTCAAACTAACCCCTCTTCTCTCTTTCTGTAGGTTGTTGTGATTGACTGACCTGTCCACAGGTGCAAGTATGATCAGGATGTCATTGGACAAAGAGACTGTCCTCCCTCACGAGGCGCCCTTAAAAACCAGCCCCACCTTCCCTGCCACCGTCAGCCTATCAGAGCAGCCGCAGCTGGCTAAGACACGCCCCCTCTGTCCTAAAAATGGCCTCCAGCCTCCCGGCAACAGCCAGCCCCCCCTCACCACCCCCCCTCCCCCTGCTCAGCGAATCGGAAAGAGGCGTTACTCCATGGGCGTTGGCTTCAAGGGGCTGGCCAAGCGCCGTCGCCGTGCCAACAGTGACAGCCAATCAGAGCCTGTGCTGCCGAGTCACTTCCTGTTGGGCGGGAACATCTTCGACCCTCTGAACCTAAACTCTCTATTGGATGAGGAAGTGAACAGGTAAGACTCGTTTGTTTATGTTAGTGTCTTTTAATTTCTAAACATTAAACTCCTCCCCTTTCCTCCTCAGAACGACCAATCAGGAGACACCACAGTGCTCGCCCCTGCCGTCCAGGGGCGGAGACCCAGTAGAGATCCTGGTCCCCCGTGACATCACCGACCCCTTGAACCTGAAGGGAGGCGCAGGGGACAGGGAGGGGGGAGGCACAGTCCTGCTGTCCCCCCTGAAGTCCAGGAGGAGACACAGGAACAGACACCATGGTGGAGGAGGAGGGGGAGGTGGGGGAGGTGAAGGAGAGAGCGAGGTGATGCCAGCTCGACTGTTTCCCTCCACAGCTGGACTGACAGGTGAGACCACAACACCTGGATCTTTACTGACATCTAGTGGACGCTTCAGGGACACACAGCTGTAAACAGTGTCCAGAGAGTGATTCAGGTCCAATCAGCTGATAGCGCCATGATCAGACCTGAATCATCAATATTATCAATGCATGATGTTAGCTCGTGGGCAGTGTGTCTGTTAGTAACAGTCTTTGGCGCGTTAATAACAGTTAATAACATGTTAGTTACAGTTAGTAATGTGGTAATAGCCTGTGTGTTGTGTTTGCAGTTCCTCTGTTGACCAGAGAGGGCGGTGTTTCTGTTAATTACATGTTAATAACAGTTTTAATGTGTTAATGACGTGTTAATAACCTGTATGTTGTGTTTGCAGTTCCTCTGTTGACCAGAGAGGGCGGTGTTTCTGTTAATTACATGTTAATAACAGTTTTAATGTGTTAATAACGTGTTAATGACGTGTTAATAACCTGTATGTTGTGTTTGCAGTTCCTCTGTTGACCAGAGAGGGCTCTGTTTCTGCGTCTCCTCTTCCCTGTGAACTCAACACAGCCATCACCTGTCGAGATGATGTAGCCCCACCCCCCATACTCCCCAGGAGGCACACCCACCCTCTGCCGGGCCACGCCCACAAACCCGGTAGCCAGGGTGACGGTCGTCAACGCAGACGGCGACGCACCACCTCGACACGGTTGGCAGATGTTGCTGCAAACTTTGTCACTGTGACAACCACGGCACCGACAACCAAATTCCAGACGCCGCTGGTGGGAGGGGCTAAAGCTGGCAGGTGAGTGTTACACCAGAAGTTCAAACGCTGTGATGTGATTGGGGGCCCGGTCACATGACCTCTGTTCTGCATCCTGTAGGTGTGGAGGACCTCAGTCTGGCTCCAGTCAGCCACCAGAGAAGAAGAAGGACAAACACCGCTACCAGTACGGCAACCACAGCCGTTACTATGGCTATCATGGTTTCTATGGTGATGGGTGGGAGGGGCGGGTGGGTGCGGAGGATGATCTGCGGCTCCGCCTCCTGGAAGCGGATTGGTTCAGAGACAAGAGGGTGCTGGACGTGGGATGTGGCGCTGGTCACATGACACTGAGTGTTGCCCGGATGTTTGAACCCGCCCACATCCTGGGGGTGGAGCTAGACAGACGATTGGTCCATGCCGCCAAGCAGAACATCAGGCACTTCCTGTCACATGACCTGGTGGTGGAGGAGAGGAAGAGGAGGACAACAGTCCCCTCCTCTTCTCCTATAAGGAAAGGAGAGGAGGAGGTGAAGAGGGAGGAGGAGGAGGAGTGATGGAGCGAGTTCCAACAGGCTCTGTCCCTCCTCTCCTTCCCCTCGTCATTCAGGCTGACTGCTCCTCCTCTGCTCCTCCCTCCCCCCTCCTCCACCTCCTCCTCCAGGTTCCCCAACAATATCACCTTCGTCCAGGTGAGTATCAGTCCGACACAGTCCAGGTGAAATTATTTACATTATTGATATAATGATATTATTATATCATTACTCTGCTGACATCACAGCTGTGACTCCTCCCACAGGGCGACTACGTGTCAGAGCGGGAGGCGTGGCCTGGGCAGGGTCAGTATGATGTCATCATGTGTCTGGGCGTGACCAAATGGGTGCAGCTGCAGGCAGGTGACGGGGGCGTGGTCAGACTGTTCAAACGAGCCTATCAGAGCCTGTCACCGGGCGGGTTATTCATCCTGGAGCCGCAGCTGTGGAGCAGCTACAGCCACAGCAAGAGGGCCTCGGTAACACACACACACACACACACACACACACACACACACACACACACACACCTGATTTAAAGGGATATCCTGCTACATTTGTGTTTCCTAGGAGACGACATATCGTAACTACAGGAGTGTGAGGATGAGACCTGAACTGTTCACCTCCTACCTGACTGACAGTGTGGGCTTCACCTGCTACAGACTACACACACACACAGGTACATACACACACACACACACACACACACACACACAGGTACACGTGCGCGCACACACACACAGGTACATACACAAACACACATACACTCACACACATGTACACACACACGGGTACATACACACACACAGGTACACACACACACACACACAGGTACATACACACACACACACACACACAGGTACACGTGCGCGCACACACACACACACACAGGTACATACACACACACATACACTCACACACAGGTACACACACACACACACAGGTACACACACACACACACACACACACACAGATGTACACATTAGTGACTGAGTTGTGTATTTGTTTCCAGGCAACCAGCGGCCCATCTACCTGTTTCACAAAGGCCCCGCCCAGAGGAAGTGATGTCACTGGGACAGGATGTGACACGTTTTTCTCTGGAGGTAGTGCAGCCTGACTGTCACCCTCTCGTTTCCATGGCAACGGCCTTAAACAGATGGCATGGAGGGCGCTGATTGATTGAAGCTGGATGTCGCTCCTTTAAATGTTTGATTGTGAGCTCGCTGCTGATTGGCTGAAGAGTTGAGCCTGTTTGATGACTGGTCGGTGACATCACGTCACACAGGAGAATATTATTGGACAGCAGAGTTTCTGTGGAGGTGATTGGTTCACACAGCCTCATCAAGCCACAGCAAAGTGCCTGACCTCTGGTCCTGGACACTGATTGGACGCTAGCAGGAAGTGACTCGTCTTTACAGGTCTTTTCAAAATATGAGTTCATTGTTTCACTCGTTTCTTTTTTTTTTTTTTAATGCAAAATAAAGAGAGTTTATCTGCTGATTTACTGATTCTTCTGTTGGAGTTTAGATTAAAGCTGCAGCAACAAAAACAAAGATCATTGATTATCAGACTAATATTCTGTTAAAGATTTAATGATAGATTTTCACACAGGTTCTGTTCACTTCAGACAAGATTTAAGGACTTTCCTTCATCGATTATTAACTTCAGTCACTGTGTTTTACCACAATAAAAGCTTTTTTAAAACTAATAATATACTCACCACAAAATCCAGATAAATCTGGTAATTAGCAAAAAAGAAAATGTAATTTAAATGATGATAAAACTTTTAACTTGACTTTTAAGTTTATTCACAAACCGAAGGAACAGAAAACGCTGTTAACACACTGAATAATAATGATAATCATAATAATAATCATAATAATCATTATATTAATGATAATAATGACGATAACAGTAATAATATCATTAATTATAGTAAACCTGTCACACCGATGACAACTACATGTTTTATATGAGTTAAGTTTATTAGTTACAAATCAGATAATTTATTAATAATTGATTGTTCTCAACAGTACAAGGGGCGTGGCCTCTGTTAAAGACCCAGCTCTAGCTCCGCCTCATCTCCATGGTTGTGGGCGTGGTCTGGCAGGTTGTACATCAGTCCTTCTTCCCGCTCCTTGCTTTCTTCAGACAGTTGGGGAAACTCGGCATCGACCTCTGCTCCTCTGGCCACGCCCTCTACTTTGGAGGCCCCGCCCACAGTCGGAACAGCCCCACCCTCTTCCGTTGTCAGGCCGGGCTCTGGTTTGAGTCCGGCTCAGGAGGGGATGGAAGGTCAGCAGCAGAGCCTGGGAGCGGGGCGGGGGGTCAGATAAAAGGGGGAGGGGTTACAGGAGAGGGAGGAGAATGTGTCAAATCCTAGGACACTGACCTAAAGCACTCTGGGAAATGTAGTCCTGAGTGTCCACTGTCTGTAGCTTGTTATTTTCTCGTAAATGTTGATCAGTGTCAGTTTGAAATGACATGATGTCGTGACGTGTTGTGATGTCATGATGATGTCACCCTGTGTTTGCTCTCTCTCTCCACGCTGTCGTTTCCGGTGTCTCTCTCTCTGTCTCGCACGCCCACCCTCTCTCCCAGTGAAACCAGTTCACTGAGCCACAGACTGGTGCTGCTGTTACTGGGAGACTGGAGGAGCTCCGAGCTCTGACACACACACACACACACACACACACACACACACACACACACACACACTCACACACTCACACACTCAGTACCGTGACATGAACTGAAATCATCAGATTGATCTGGTTTGATTGACAGCTCACCTCCTGGGATGAGTCCGCCTCCT
Source organism: Seriola dumerili (assembly GCF_002260705.1). Lineage (NCBI taxonomy): Eukaryota > Metazoa > Chordata > Actinopteri > Carangiformes > Carangidae > Seriola > Seriola dumerili. The sequence goes on from NW_019184781.1 coordinate 35,705, forward strand.
CCACAGCCTGCAGGATATGACATCACACAGAACCAGTATTTATCAATTATCATGTGAGGAGCTGCTGTTACACCAGTTTGAATTATTCATTCTTAATACAATACCCATGAGCCTCAGCTGCTGTGAGGCTGATCAGAGGTGTGTTAGTGTGTGTGTTACTGTGTGGGTGTGTTACAGTGTGGGTGTGTTCCAGTGTGTGTCACAGTGTGTGTGTGTGTGTGTGTTACAGTGTGCGTGTGTTACCGTGTATGTGTGTGTTACAGTGTGCGTGTGTGTAACTGTGTGTGTGTGTGTGTGTTACAGTGTGTGTGTGTGTTACTGTGTGTTACTGTGTTACTGTATGTGTGTGTGTGTTACCGTGTTTGTGTGTGTGTGTGTGTTATGGTGTGTGTGTGTGTGTTACTGTGTTACAGTGTGCGTGTGTGTAACTGTGTGTGTGTGTGTGTGTTACTGTGTGTTACTGTGTTACAGTGTGTGTGTGTGTGTGTGTGTGTGACAGTGTTTGTGTGTGTGTTTTGCTTTACTGTGTTACAGTGTGTGTGTGTTACTGTGTTACAGTGTGTGTGTGTTAATGTGTTACAGTGTGTGTGTTACCGTTTTACAGTGTGAGTGTGTGTGTGTTACAGTGTGTGTGTGTTACTGTGTTACAGTGTGTGTGTGTTACTGTGTTACAGTGTGTGTGTGTTAATGTGTTACAGTGTGTGTGTGTGTGTGTGTTACCGTTTTACAGTGTGTGTGTGTGTGTGTTACCGTTTTACAGTGTGAGTGTGTGTGTGTTACTGTGTTACAGTGTGTGTGTGTGTGTGTTACCGTCTCCAGGTTCTGTCGTTCTCTCATCTGTTGAGGTTCCTGTAAAAATCAGCATCAGTCAAAGCCAGGACACAGCTGATTGGTCACATGATGCTGTGATGTCATCATGTTCAGTGATATTCAGGGTGTGAGTAACCTCTGACCTCTGAACTCTGACTGGACTCAGATGATGAAGAGGAGGAGGAGGAGGTTCTCTGTTCAGCCAAGTAAGTGACGGTCGAAGGCTGCACACACACACACACACACACACACACACACACACATACACACACACACACACACACACACACACACACACACACCACACACACACACACACACAGGACATCAGTGTGTGTGAACAGGTGACCTCTCAGTCACATGGTGTCTGTGTCAGAGATGTGGGCGGAGACTCACTGTGGTCAGGTCCAGTTGTTGAAGCTGGAGGCTTCCTCCAAGTTCACCTGTCGACTGATGGAGTGACACACACCTGAGTCATCGACCAATCACAGCTCTAATAACTGATCAGTTGATCAATACAGATGATTCTTACAGGAGCAGCCTGGTTCTGGTCCAGCAAAGCCACGATCACCACAAACATCCACATCCTGATGGTCCTGGTGGTCCAGGTCAGTCCTCGTCTGGGGTCCTCCTGGTTCTGATTAGTTCTCGCTCTGTTCTGTCTTTTATTGTCTGTTCAGCAGGAAGTCACCTGTCATCATGTCGTCCTCTGTCCCGCCCCCCCTCCCACTGTCGACAAAAACAACCTGATTTACACTGACAGAGAGTGTGTTTGTGTCTGTGTGTGTCTGTGTGTGTGTGTGTGTGTGTTACAGTGTGTGTGTGTCTGTGTGTGTCTGTGTGTGTGTGTGTGTGTGTTACAGTGTGTGTGTGTCTGTGTGTGTCTGTGTGTGTGTGTGTGTGTGTTACAGTGTGTGTGTGTCTGTGTGTGTCTGTGTGTGTGTGTGTGTGTGTTACAGTGTGTGTGTGTCTGTGTGTGTCTGTGTGTGTGTGTGTGTGTGTTACAGTGTGTGTGTGTCTGTGTGTGTCTGTGTGTGTGTGTGTGTGTGTTACAGTGTGTGTGTGTCTGTGTGTGTCTGTGTGTGTGTGTGTGTGTGTTACAGTGTGTGTGTGTCTGTGTGTGTCTGTGTGTGTGTGTGTGTGTGTTACAGTGTGTGTGTGTCTGTGTGTGTCTGTGTGTGTGTGTGTGTGTGTTACAGTGTGTGTGTGTCTGTGTGTGTCTGTGTGTGTGTGTGTGTGTGTTACAGTGTGTGTGTGTCTGTGTGTGTCTGTGTGTGTGTGTGTGTGTGTTACAGTGTGTTTGTGTCTGTGTGTGTGTGTGTGTGTCACAGTGTGTCTATGTGTGTTTATTTGTTGTCTTTCAGGCTCCTAATGAACAGAAACTTCTGTAGTTTTAATGTCATTGTTTTTTATCTTATGACTTTATCGTAATTTTTAAACATATTTTATATTCACATTCTTACACATAGATTTTTTTTATGTTTATTGATTTAAAAAAAAACAAAAAACGCTGTGATTCCATCGAAGCAACAGACACGAACAAAGAACAAGGTTCACATTCAAACAGGTGAGAGAGTCAGGACTCAGACAGGTGTTGTCAGGACTGAACTACACGCCGTCTGTCAGGATATCATATATCATATATCATGTCACATATACTGTATATATAATGTCATATATCACACATCATATATCACAAGTCATATATCATGTATAATGTCATATCATGTCATATATACAGTGCTGCTTGAAAGTATGTGAACCTTCCAGACATGGTCACTGTTTTTGTAAAAAACATTAAAAGAACCTTATTTAACAGACATCCAAATCCTAATTTGTAAAGCACACTTTTCAAATACTGGACTCACACACAAAAAGAGATATTTTTCCATTATGTAGTTCAACAAATGTGGTTTATTTCACAAACACTGAAAATGTAACATGTGCAAAAGTATGTGAACCCTTCCATTAGTAGCTTGTGGCTCCTCCTTTTGCAGCCATTACTTCAACCAAACGTCTTCTGTAACCTCTAACCAGTCTCTCGCATCTGCTCATGGGGATTTTTGCCCACTCCTCCTTGCAGAACTCAGCCAGTTGAGAGAGGTTGGAAGGACATCTGGCATGTACCATCTTCTTCAGGTCTCGCCACAACATTTCAATAGGATTTAGATCTGGACTTTGACTGGGCCAATCCAGAGTACGAATCCTCTTTCTCTGAAGCCATTCCTTTGTAGTTTTGCTGGAATGCTTCGGGTCATTGTCTTGTTGCATAATCCATTTTCGTCCCAGCTTCAACTGTTTGACTGATGGCAGGAGATTCTGGTCAAGAATTTGTTGATATGCCTGAGAATTCATGGTTCCCTGGATAATATGGAGTCGCCCAGTTCCAGAAGCAGAGAAGCAGCCCCAGATCTTCACATTTCCACCACCATGCTTCACTGTAGGGAGGAGGTTCTTTTCTTCATTTGCAGTGTTGGCTTTTCTCCAAACATGGCGGTTTTGATTGTGACCAAATAACTCTACTTTAGATTCATCTGTCCAGAGAATGGACTCCCAGAAGGCCTCTGGTTTGTCTAAGTGCTCTTTGGCAAAGTTGAAACGGGCAGCTTTGTTCTTTTTTGAGAGCAGAGGCTTCCTTCTAGCAACCCTCCCATGAATGCCATGGCTATTCAATTTTCGTCTGATCGTAGACGCATGCACATTTGTCCCAGATGCTACCAGAGAGGTCTGCAACTCTGTAGAGGTGATGTGTGGGTTGGCCTTTACCTGACTTATTATTTTTCTGGTGGCTCTGGGTGATAGTTTTGATGGGCGCCCACTTCTAGGCAGAGTTGCTGTCATGTTGAAGGCCCTCCATTTGTAAATTATTTGTCTTACAGTCGATGGATTGAGCTGGAATCTTTTGGAGATGGTCTTATATCCGTCCCCAGACTGATGAGCTGTCACTACACTCTTCTTCATGTCCTCGGATATCTCCTTTCCTCTTGGCATTGTTGATGTGTATGGGACCAAGTTGGTTTCGTTGGTTTCCTCTCTCTTTTAATTAGTGCAGGCCAATCCCTTTCCCAAGGATGTCTCATTTCATTGGTCTACTGAAATGATTAATTAAGCACTCAAATGTATTTCACCTGAGTCTGTTACCTGCTTGACTTAACCAATGCAGCTGGGGATTCACTTACTTTTGCACATGCACTAATTCCATGTTTCATGTAGTTTTTGGGCTATTTAAACAAGTTCCACTAAACAAGTACAAGCAATTGATGAAACATATATCTGACATTTCATACATAAAAACTGGTGATGATAAAATAAGAAAATCATGGTAAACAACAGAAACATCTGAACTGCTCAAGGGGTTCACATACTTTCAAGCAGCACTGTATGTCATATGTGTCACATATGTATCACGTCATATATCATGTCATATATCACACATCATTTGTCATAAATAATGTCATATATATAATGTCATAGATCACATATGATATATCTGATCCAACAGATATGTGGTGTCCACATACTTGTGGCCATGTGGTGTGTCCCACATGTTGACAGAGTGAGGCTGATGGATGTGTGGTGACCCAACACAACAACACAGCAGCTGACAGTAAACACATTTCAAAACCAGGACGATTTACTGTCCCACACACAGAGACAGAGGACAGAGGACCAGAAGACAAGGGGCAGAGAACATCACTGATCGTTTGAATGAAAGTGATTGAAACTGGTCAGAACAGTCTGAATATTATAAACATTTACTTCTACTGTTTTTATCACTGATGACTTTAATGGTCATTTGTGTTGATGTGATTCATGTGTTCACATCAGATAATGATATGTGGTTTAACCAAACCCCGCCCCTCAACAGTGACTTTCCAATCACAGCTCAGCGTGTTTCTCCACCTGGTGAAGGACTCAGAGACACTGAGGAGCTAAAGTGTAGCAACGGGTCACACTGAGTTAGCATAGCATTAGCTTACTGAAACATCCACTGTGTTGAAGCTGCTCCTGGATGCTATCAGAGTTAGCAACATTAGCCACTCTGTTCTGATCTCTATGGGAGGAATTTAGGGTTAGGGTTAACCCTAGCCTCAACATGAGAACAAAGCTGCCTGTTAGCTTTAGCCTCTTCTTGTTAGCTTTAGCCTCTCCCTTTCAGCTTTAGCCTCTCCCTGTTAGCTTTAGCATCTCCCTGTTAGCTTAAGCCTCTTCCTGTTAGCTTTAGCCTCTTCTTGTTAGCTTTAGCCTCTTCTTGTTAGCTTTAGCCTCTCCCTGTCAGCTTTAGCCTCTCCCTGTTAGCTTTAGCCTCTCCCTGTCAGCTTTAGCCTCTCCCTGTTAGCTTTAACCTCTCCCTGTTAACAGAGTGAAGTGCTTGTAACGAGCTCAGACTAAGAATAAGTCTGACGAAAAATAAAAATAAAAAACATCAAGAAAAAAAAAACGCTGGAAAAAGAAATGAGATGATAAAAAATAAATGTCATGAACCAGAGTAAAAAACTGCTGCTGCTTTCAGGCACTAACATCATCCTCACTAGTTTGTTTCCTTGCTGCTGCTCTGCGCTGGATTAGCCGCCGCCACTATGCTAACCCTGGGCTGCTTCCTGTTGTGGTGACGGCTGTTGAAGAAGTCACGGAGTGCAGACAGGTAAACGTTTTGATGCTGGCGATGTTGCCGTGGTGTCTCCAGTTGACCATGTTGTATTGCTAAAATTTCCCTGGCAATGATGTGAGGTGAGACAGGTCTTTCATTGGACACTGTTTCCTTGGCAACAGGTTTGTCGCTATAGGAATGACTGATGGGGCCGAGATAACCAAAGTGAGCCCGGTCTCCTCCCTGTTGTTCCTCTCTATGACACAGTCACATGTCCTCTCTGTCAACAGGTGATCACATGATGTTATGATTGGCTCTAAACGTATCTGTGAGGGCCCCCACCTGTCACTCAAATAGGCCACGCCCCCCACTGTCCATCTCTTTAGTGTGTAAAAAAATTAAAAACAGGTGAATTATAGAGACAGTGTGTGTGTGTGTGTGTGTGTGAGTGTGAGTGTGAGTGTGTGTGTGTGTGTGTGTGTGTGTGTGTGAAGATGCAGTACAGACTCATGAGCACTAGATGTCAGAGAGAGAGAGAGAGAGAGGTTCAACATCACAGTGTGTTACTCTGTAAACACTGACCAGGTGAACACAGGTGCTGACCACTGACCAATCACACAAGGGCGTCCTCTCCCAATAAAGAGCTGCAGGAGGACGAAGCTGGAGAGACAGACAGGAGACACGTCATGTGACCTGTCCCAGTCACAGGTGTCTCCACTTCTCCATCCTGTGTCTGTCACATGATGTCTCACCAGGTGCTAGCTTAGCGTTGATGCTAACACCTGCTGGTTCCTGAGCAGCTGATCAGACTCTCTGAGACTGAGACGGCGGCCATATTGGAAACTGGACACACAGAGGAGGAAGTGACACGTCGACATCAGATAAGTCTCTGACAGCTGAGACTTCCTGTGAGATGTCCACGGTTCCCAGAAGCCTCAGCTGTTCACACCCATCACCAGGCCAACAGCCTGTCTCTATGGTAACCCCCCCCCTTGTTAACCACTCAATTCACTGACAGCTCAGAGGGGACCACCATCTTTTAAGGTGGAATGATTTCTTACTCAATGCATGATTTAGAAATCAATCAATCCAGACCTGTCCTTCAGGTGACCTGTCCTCCAGAGGACCTGTCCTCAGGTCTCTCGTCTCTTCTTCATGTCTCTGGCTCAGTTGTTGTTATTAACAGCAGCCGGAGGTGGTTTTGTGTCTCTGTGCTGTGAAAAAGAGAACATGAAAAAGGGAAGTTGTCTTCTGTCAGGACAGTTTCACACTCGAGCTGTTCTGTGAATCTGTGAAGACGGGTTCACATGCTTCAAATAAAACTCGCTCTGTCTTTTTTCTTGTCGTCTGCTGGTCCTTCCTCTTCTCATCTGGTTTCCATTACAGGCCGTGGTCCTGGTCCTGGTCCAGCTGGATTCAGACTCAGCAACAGTCTAATCTGTCTGAAGAGACGCTGCTCTTCTTTAAACATAGTATTCAAAACCACAACTCCCAGAATCCTCTCTGTTATCACTCTTCTAACTAGAGACCCAGAGACAGAGACCCAGAGACAGCTACTGTCCACAGAAAGACAGAGAAGTCTCCACCCACTTTCCTCCAGGTCTCATGATATATTAAACAGGACTAATGTCCTGATAGGAGTAGGAGACATCTGTGATAAGAGACGTGTCTGATAGGAGACATGTCTTTCTGCAAACCTTGGACATCGTATGAAATGATGGACATAGTAAGGACAGCCCCTAATCCAATGAGCCCCTGTCTGACATGACTAACACTTTATACAACTAAGTACCTGTCCTGTGACGTTACCTGTCCTGGCAGTGTCTTCCCTGTCACCTTGGAGACGGACAAACCTAACAGCAGCAGCTAGGGATTAGACTTCAGATTCAAACCTGTGACAAAAACAGCTCGAGTGACACAAGAAGAAGACCATCTCCCCACACGTCCATGTCCTGTCTGTAGTCACCTGGTATCATCAGACAGACACTCTGAACTGCTGCATCACAGACTGTGATCCACTGACACCAGTAACACCAGTAACACCAGTAACACCAGTAACATCACTGACACCAGTAACACCAGTAACAGCACTGACACCAGTAACATCACTGACACCAGTAACACCAGTAACATCACTGACACCAGTAACAGCACTGACACCAGTAACATCACTGACACCAGTAACACCAGTAACATCACTGACACCAGTAACACCACTGACACCAGTAACACCAGAAACACCACTGACACCAGTAACACCACTGACACCAATAACACCAGTAACATCACTGACACCAGTAACACCAGTGACAGCACTGACACCAGTAACATCACTGACACCAGTAACACCACTGACACCAGTAACATCACTGACACCAGTAACACCAGTAACAGCACTGACACCAGTAACACCACTGACACCAGTAACACCAGTAACACCACTGACACCAGTAACACCACTGACACCAGTAACACCAGTGACACCAGTAACACCAGTAACACCACTGACACCAGTAACACCACTGACACCAGTAACACCACTGACAACAGTAACACCAGTGACACCAGTAACACCAGTAATACCACTGACACCAGTGACACCAGTAACACCACTGACAACAGTAACACCATGACACCATGACACCAGTGTGATCAGTGATAAGACACCAGTGACGTGCTGAGGTTGTCAACAGGAAGTGGTGAAGCTGAAGGCGTCTCTCTGCTGCTCAGACTGACGGTCAGTCGTCACGGAGACAACATGAAGACTCCACCTGTCTCTCTGCTGCTCGGTGAGTCCACACACTTCTACTGTCACTCACTCATTACTCACTCACTTTGTCACTCATCACTCACTCACTCATTCACTCTCTCATCACTCTCACTCAATCANACACCAGTGACACCAGTAACACCACTGACAACAGTAACACCATGACACCATGACACCAGTGTGATCAGTGATAAGACACCAGTGACGTGCTGAGGTTGTCAACAGGAAGTGGTGAAGCTGAAGGCGTCTCTCTGCTGCTCAGACTGACGGTCAGTCGTCACGGAGACAACATGAAGACTCCACCTGTCTNTGACACCAGTGACACCAGTGACACCATTAACACCAGTAACACCACTGACACCAGTAACACCACTGACACCAGTAACACCACTGACAACAGTAACACCAGTAACACCAGTAACACAAGTAACACCACTGACACCAGTAACACCACTGACAACAGTAACACCACTGAC
>NW_019184781.1:52678-54214 GCF_002260705.1 Seriola dumerili
TCTCTCTCTCTCTCTCTCTGAGTGAATGGCGGAGTGAGTGAGAGCGTGGTGAGTGAGCGTTGGTGTGTTTGAGGTTTCTGCCTTTTTCTATCAGTTTTATGTGTTTCTTTTTCTTTCACACAGTTGCTGTAGTTTGTCACTAAGTGTAGTTGGGGTGTAGTTTGGTTTGGGGGCCGGTTTCCCGGCACGGTGGGGCAGTATGCCCGTGGTGGAGGGTGGTGTGGAGTTTGAGAAGCTAACACGCCGGCATGCTATCAAACTGGTGCCGGCTGTAAACTGCTCCGTGGAGGAGGCCAGTTTAGCGGTGGGAGAGGTGGTGGGATGCGGAAGTGTGAAGTCTGCTTCCCGCATGCACGGAGCGATTGTGATCTTTTTAGACAGTACAGAGAAAGTCAATGCTGTGGTGGAGAAAGGTGTCGTTATACAAGACACCTTTGTTTCTGTCCTCCCGCTGGTTAGTCCAGCTAAAAGGATCACAATCTCTAACGCTCCCCCGTTTATTAAGAATGACACCCTGTCCTCTGCACTGGCTCGATATGGACAACTGGGGTCTCCTATTAAGATGGTGTCTCTAGGCTGCAAGTCTCCCCTGCTGAAACATGTCGTGTGTCACCGCAGACAAGTGTTTATGGTGTTGAAAGATAACACTGATCTAAATCTGAGCTTTAATTTTAAGGTGGAGGGGTTTAATTATATGGTTTACGCTTCGTCTGACACCATGAAATGTTTCGGTTGTGGGGCAGAGGGACATTTGCTCCGTTCCTGCCCAGAGTGGGAAGCGGTGCGGCGGCTGGCTGCTGCTGCTGGGGGGCCGGCGGCCCCTCGTCGGGGGCCGGAGCCGGAGCCGGTCCCGGTAGCTCCGGTAGCTCCGGTAGCTCCGGCTTCTGCTGTTCAGGGTCCGGCTCCCGGCGAGGGATCGGCGGCTCCAGGACCGATTGAGTCTGCTGGCAGTGCCGGGTCGAGCGTTGCCGTTCCCGACGGGGATCCCGCTGATGGTGCCCCCCCTGCTTGTTCTGGGAAGGAGGGGGCTGAAAAAGGTGATCAGTCTGATTCTGCAGCTCAGACTGAAGACAGGTCAAAGCCTGCTGATAATGGTTTGAGTGAAAGTGAGTCGTCTGATAATGAGGATTGTTTTGCAGACGAGAATGTGTCAGATGATGATTTGTTAATGGTGTCACAGAAAAGGAAAAATCAGGACTCTGTTCAGAGCAGAGCAAAGGTTTTAAGAGCAGGGAACCTGAAAGCTAGGAAGTCAATGGAGTCGGAGAGTGACTTCTCACTGACACAAGACGATCAACAGAGTCTTTACTCTCATGAGGACATCACAACATTTCTGAGGGAAACTAAAGGCCACAGGCTTGTAAGATTGGAGAACTTTTTCCCTGATCTCAAACTCTTCGTTAAATCAGCAAGGCCCCTTACTTTGAAATCCGCAAACTTAGGGGATGATGTGATATCTGAGCAGGAGGTCCACAGACTACGAAAACTGGTGCATAAGATCAGAACCAATGAGCTCCATGAAGATATTTAACAATA
>NW_019184781.1:58486-69425 GCF_002260705.1 Seriola dumerili
CTGACATCACTTCCTGTTTATAGACAGTTTAAAGATATGAACTAACCTGCTGACCTGATGATAAACTGATCACTGACCTGAACCTGGTTCTACTCCTTCTCCACAGATCCTCCTCCTCCTCCTCCTCCTCCATCATCTCCTCTTCCTTCATCTCCTCTTCCTTCATCTCCTCCTCCTCCTTCATCTCCTCCTCTTCCTTCATCTCCTCCTCCTCCTTCCTTAGTGGTCAGACTCTTGTGCCACCTGCTGGTCTTCTGTCCGTACTGCATCTGTACTGGTCTGATTCTGTCCATCTACTGCAGCAGGAAGACAGGAAACAAAGCGGCCGTCTCCATGGAGATGACCCAGCCTGTTGGAGGAGGTCAGGGGTTGGATGAGGACTATGATGACATCACTGCTGATGTCACCACTGAGCATGAGTTCTGAGCAGCAGAGTGTAGTTGTGTAATAACGGGTGAGAGTGATGATGAAGTGGATCAGGTCTCTGACTCTGAACCTCCATCTCTCTGATGATCACATCTGTTAGAGCTTTCACTGTCACGTCCTCTAAACTCCTTGTTGTCACTGCTTCACACTGTGTGTTGGACTCCATCAGAGCTGCAGCCTCTTTTCTTCTTGTCCTCGTCATGGTTCAGTCCCTCTGAGGACAGCTGACTGATATCAGTGTCCCCTCTGTGTCCTTCTGCTCTCATGTCTCAATAAAGAATCTGCTCATCATTTTACACTGTCCCACTTTGTATTGAGTCCTTCACTGACTGAAGCCTTGGGCCTGAGCAGCAGCTGTCGGCTTTAAAGATGCTGGAAAAGTCTTTAAAACCAGATCAAACACCACGAACCAATATGGACAAGAGGTGAAGTATAAAGAGAAAGCAGAGGGTCGAGAACCGAGCCCTGAGGTTCTCCATGTTCCACATTAGAACATGTAGGTGAAGTGTTATTATATGAGACACTCTGTCAGATAGTCAGACTTTATAACTGGTGAGGCTCAGAGAGAAAGCAGTGATCTATGGTGGTGCAGTAAGAGGATTACTGTTGGACAAGTGAGACACAGCTCCGTCCTGTACTTTAGAACAGAAGGTTCAGACTGACTGTGATCACCTGGACCAAAGTGTCCTTTCTGAAGGTTTGACCACAGCTGATTTAAAGTTCCTCCAGACGAGTTTAAAACTCTGTAAAATCCTCTGCTGTGATTCATATTCTCTTTAACATGGTTCAAGTGGGTGGAGCCGGTTTAATAACACACGCTGTCATTAGCATCGTTAGCGCAGCTTAGCATCTCGCTCAAAGGCCAAGGCTAATTAATTTACTGGCTAATTATTTGATGAACTCCCTTTATCTTTACAGAAAACAGCCGTCTGCTGCTGAATTGGTGTTTAAAATCTCTTATCACTTTCATCTTAGCTGATCACCAGTTGAACCAGTTAAACCAGCTGGCACCAGTTGAACCAGCGAAACCAGCTGGTACCAGTTGAACCAGTTAAACCAGCTGGCGCCAGTTGAACCAGTTAAACCAGCTGATAACCAGTTGAACCAGTTAAACCAGCTGGTACCAGTTGAACCAGTGAAAGCAGCTGATCACCAGTTAGACCAGTTGAACCAGTTGAACCAGGGCTGACGCTGGTTCCAGGTCGGTTCATGTTTAATGTGAGAAAATAAAAAGAGGAAGGAAACGTCTCTCACAGAGATAAACGACAGAAGAGGAAGTGTGAACACGGAGCTGACACTACACATAGGTGCAGATCATCTGTCCTCCATTTTGAATCATGTGACCATGTTTCCACAGCTCCACCACAGCAGTGAGAGAGTCCGAACACACTTCTGCTTTTCACTCGTTCACTGTGAGTCTTCATCCTGTTTCCTCCTCCTTCCTCATCCTCACTGTTTCTAAGAGCAACAGAGACAGAGGACTCAACTGACTCGGCCCAGACTCTGCTGCTGTCTCCAGGACCCGAAGACGCCTCGGGGGTGTTGGGACTCACTACAAGGTGGAGATCACATGATGTTTTGTTCCCCAGACAAAAGAACTCACTTCCCCACAATTCCTCACTTTTCACACCTGGAGACGAAGCTGTACTATCTCTGTTTACCGCCATCTTGTCTTCCATGTTCAAGCCGTGTGGTCACAGCGACCATTTTGAATCCCCCCACCCCCCACCCCAATATTGGCTATCCTACCTATCTGCAGCTGGTATCCCTGGTGACTTTAATTCATTTTAAACTGATTATTTAACATTAATATGTTCTTTATTTATGATGGCCAATAAACAAACAACCAAAGACCGGGATGGTCACAACGGGACAAAACCAAATCCAGGACGACGGGAACAGGAACCATCATGTGACTGCTGTAACTGGAGCCGGACGGGAGGAAACCTTGATGGACAAACTGAGCTGTGGTTAGAAAGGAGCTGGACTCAGTTCTGGACCTAAGACCGGCTTCAGGGCTCCAGACTCTGCGGGGAGGATCAACCTGGACCTCCTCTGTCCGTCCATCATCTGATTTTGTCTCATGATGATTTTGGTTTGAAGCACAAAGGAGAGAGAGAGTGTGTTTGGTTTTTCTTTGGGTGGGGAGGTTGTATATTGTGTAACTTGTTGCATAATAATGTTAATGGATGTAAAATAAAATGAAAAGTCAATAAAGACACTTTTAAAAAACAGAAGCTGAACACACTCTGTTGTTTTAACTGTTTTCTTCTTTTTGATGAACAGAAACACCATGAAGAGCCTTTTCACAGCTCAGTTACTCACCTGAAACACTCTGATGAACAGGTTCAGATCACCTGTATAACACTGACCTCAGGTCAGTTACACTCACCTGAAGACAGGTGATGTCACACAGGGACCTGACCTCTGACCTCAACATCTGTCAGACACTCTGCTCATCAGCTGAGAGACTGAACTTCACAGCACAGGTCATGTGACACAGAGGTCATGTGACTCAGAGGGCTCTGCCCTCACAGAGGTCATGTGACTCAGAGGTCATGTGACGGATCAGACAGCAGCGTGCTGGCATGGAGTCCAGCCCCTGAGCTGAATGTGGAAATGAGGAAGTGTTGAAGCTGAAGGCGTCTCTCTGCTGCTCAGACTGACAGTCAGTCGTCACCCAGACAACATGAAGTCTCCACCTGTCTCTCTGCTGCTCGGTGAGTCCACACACTTCTACTGTCACTCACTCACTCATCACTCACTCACTCACTCACTCACTCACTCACTCACTCACTCAGTGACTCTGATACAGATTAGCAGCTGACCTCAGGTCTGTTGTTGGTTGTCGAATGTAAACTCTATGTTGGAATGGGACTTGTAGTCTTGGTAGAAAGTGTTGTTGCCATGGAGATTCAGCTGTGACACCTGTAGTTTTCTTCAGAGGGTTTCACCAGGTGTTCACAGGTGAACTGAGCTGTGATCTCTGACTGCTTTATCCTGATTAGTCCTTACATGGTGACAGGGTTATTAAAGCTGCTGCTGGAGATCAGCTAACACTCACTGCTAACACTGTTAGCCAGCTAGCATGACCTCTGGCTAACTGCAGGCTCAGCTGGTAAGCTAGTCCAGGGGCTAAGCTAACAGGAAGCAGGTGAGCTCTGATGTCACAGGCAGGTGAGCAGCAGCCTCTCAGGTGAGACATGAACATGGCTCACAGCAGGTAGCTAGTCAAACAGCAGCTAGTCAGTTAAACAGCAGGTAGTTAGTTAAGTAGCAGCTAATCAGTCAAACAGCAGCTAGTCAGTTAAACAGCAGGTAGTTAGTTAAACAACGGGTAGCTAGTTAAGTAGCAGGTAGTTGGTCAAACAGCAAGTAGTTAAACAGCAGGTAGTTAGTTAAACAGCGGGTAGCTAGTTAAGTAGCAGGTAGTTAGTTGAAAAGTAGCTAGTTAGTCAAACAGCAGGTAGTTAGTCAAACAGTGGGTAGTTAGTTAAACAGTGGGTAGTTGGTTAAGTAGCAGGTAGTTAGTTAAACAGCACGTAGTTAGTCAAGCAGCAGGTAGTTAAACAGCGGATAGTTACTTAAGTAGCAGGTAGTTAAACAGTAGGTAGTTAGTCAAAGTGCAGGTAGTTAGTTAAACAAAAGTTACTTAAACAGCAGTTAGTTAGTCAAACAGTAGCTAGTCAGATAAGCAGCAGGTAGTCAAACAGCAGTTAGTTAGTCAAACAGTAGCTAGTCAGATAAGCAGCAGGTAGTCAAACAGCAGGTAGTTAGTCAAACAGTAGCTAGTTAGTCAAACAGCAGCTAGTCAGTTAAACAGCAGGTAGTTAAACAGCAGGTACTTAGTTAAGTAGCGGGTAGTTAGTTAAACAGCAGGTAGTCAATCAAACAGCAGATAGTTAGTTAAAAAGCAGGTAGTTACCTAAACAACAGGTACTTAAACAGCAGGTAGATAGTCATAGTGCAGGTAGTTAGTTAAACAGCGGGTAGTTAGTTAAGTAGCAGGTAGTTAGTCAAGCAGCAGGTAGTTAGTTTAACAGTAGATAGTTAGTTAAACAGCGGATAGTCACTTAAGTAGCAAGCAGTTAAACAACGGGTAGTTAAACAGCAGGTAGTTAAACAGCAGGTAGTTAATTAAACAGCAGGTAGTCAAACAGCGGATAGTTACTTAACTAGCAGGTAGGTATTCAAACAGCAGGTAGTTAGTTAAACGGCAGGTAACTAGTTAAACAGCAGGTAGTTAGTCAAGCAGCAGGTAGTTAGTTAAACAGCAGGTAGTTACTTAAACAGCAGGTAGTTAGTTAAACAGCAAGAAGTCAGTTAAACAGTGGATAGTTAGTTAAGTAGCAGGTAGTCAAAAGGAGGTAGTATGGAGATGAACCGGGGACTAAAGGTCAGGGACCGGATTCACCAAGCATTTTATTATTACTATTAGCCACAGTCTGTTGTAGCTGTACATCCAGCTGGAATATGATCCTTTCAAACAGCTGATCAGGTCACTCTCCATTCAGATCCATGACTGGGGTGTAGATCCCGGACACTGTACAACAACGTCTACATCTGCACAGGCATCAATACAACCTGTGTGTTGATGCTGTGATTCTGTTTCCTGTTTACAAATATAATAATTTTTCCATGTGTTCCATCTCTGGCTCTGATCACAGCAGGTAGACCGACCATGAAGCTGCTGTATTTCTCTGTAGCTGTTGAACATCTTAAAGAAATCGTATGAACTGTCCTGTGATGTTGTGGTATCTTGAGGTGCTGATGTGAAGAAGTGATCACCGCTGACACGTCTTTACTTGCGATCAAAAATAACTTTATTTACAAGAAAGAAACAGTGCCAAAAATGCAGAATCCTGGAGCATCTCTGCCAATATGAGATCTCCTCTTTACCTTCTCACAAACCCCTCTATTTATCTGTCTTATCCCATCTTTGGGATGTACACTTCTTCCAATGAGAAGAAGTCTTCACCCTAATGGTAAACCAAATCTAATATACGGGTATTTGGTCTCTGGTCTTCTGACCTTTAAGGTCAGCACAAAACCCCCACGTCCTGGATCCCTTATATCGTAGGAAACAGGAAACAAATGGTTAAGCAAATTTGTCCCCTAATGAACTTTCCTTAACCTCAACTTATAATGGATGGTTCAAGGAAACCTTTGACAAAGTCTTAGTTGACAGCCGTCTTGAACTTTAGGATAAAACATACATAAAGGAAGAACATGCAACAATTTAGACTATTAAGACAAAAAGAAATGAAGTGGATAATACACTACAATGTCAGAGACATTCATTGTTTGGTGGATAGATCGGCTTTTCTCTGTTGGTAGGTAACGCAGTGTTGCCAAACACTTCATCTCCACTGATCAGGTTGTTTCAGTTGGAGATGTTATTACATCTTCACTAACTCCACAACGATCATTATTCCCTCTGACTGAGTGGAATCTGTTGAGTGATTCAGATTGTTTAAGGTTTAAAACACTGACGTGGAGTGACAGCAGCTCTTTCAGAGGAGTCCTCTCCACTGCTGCTAACTTCTCTCAGACTGAGGAGCTGCTGGTCGAGTGTCTCTGTGAATACGGGCCCTGGACATAAGGGTCCTGATGATGATGATGATGATGATGATGATGATGAGCTGTGACCTGTAGAGCAGAAGTGGTGGAGTTGTAGTGAACTGTCCTTCACACAGGAAGTCTCAGCTGCTGCTACAAACAACATGTTGTGATCTTATCTGACTTCTGTCACCTCTGCCGCAGTGTGAACTTCCCTCTGTCGTTCATGAGAATCTCAAACACTTCTCTCTCATCACCGTGTTCTCTTTAATATGGTGCCAACAGAATGACAGAGAGAGGGCTCAATGCATCATGGGAGTCTCCCCCAGAGAGAGACAGAGAGACAGAGAGTGGGCTCAATGCATCATGGGAGTCTCCCCCAGAGAGAGACAGAGAGAGGGCTCAATGCATCATGGGAGTCTCCCCCAGAGAGAGACAGAGAGACAGAGAGTGGGCTCAATGCATCATGGGAGTCTCCCCCAGAGAGAGACAGAGAGAGGGCTCAATGCATCATGGGAGTCCCCCAGCAGTCTTGGTCTGTAGCAGTATAACTAAGGGATGGTTCAGGACTGGGAGCTGGTTCCACTGCAGAGGAGCCTGACAGCTGAAGCTTCTGCTCTTCAGACACGAGTACAGCTGGGTGTCGTCTGCGTAACGATGGACATTCATCTGCTGCTTCCTGATTGTATTGTCTAGAGGAAACAGGAGAGTCTTTATCAACATGAACAGACTCAGACTCAAACCAGCCTATTGTGGTTCCTTTCAGTCCATTCCAGTCCGGACCACCACACAGCTGTTAGCAGAACCTTTAAAGGATGTTAGAGATAAAGGGGGGTGGATAAGGTCTGTCGCTGGCTGAAACATCTGGATCATCTGTTCTCTAAGAGTTGGAGTTTTATTAGTGAAGAAGCTCATGAAGTCACTGCTGCTAAGGGTCAGAGGAAGCTGTGACAGAGCTGAACACACACCTGGGCTGGTTCTTCTTTTCTCCTGTTCACCTGGACAACAGGAGGTTCTGGCTTCACAGAGGTTAATAGACTCACCTGTCTCACCCCTCACTACAGGTGTGTGTCAGACACAGAGACTGAAGACAGAAACAGATCAGAAATCTGCATCAGCTGGTTCATTAAACACTGTCAATCTACTCTGTGTAATAACTGACCTCTGACCTTCAGTGACCTCTGTCCTCTTGTTGCAGGTGTGTGTGTGCTGCTGTCTGGACTGACTGTTTCTGCAGGTGAGAGAGAAAACGGTTACTGACTGTATGTGAATGTCTCTCTCTCTCTCTCTCTCTCTCTGTCTGTCTCTCTCTGTCTCTCTCTCTCTCTCTCTCTCTGTCTCTCTCTCTGTCTCTGTCTGTCTCTCTCTGTCTCTCTCTCTCTCTCTGTCTGAGTGAATGGCGGTGTGAGAGGAGCGTGGTGTTGCAGAGAGCGTTTGTGAAAGTTTGTAAGTTTTTCTCAAACTTTTTCGGATTTTTCTTCCACTGTGTGACTGTTGATGACTTTGTGCTTGTTTTGTCTGTGATCAAAGTTGTGTGATTGTGTGTTTGTGGGAGTATTTGTGTTTTTGTTTGGCGGCTGCTGCCGCGGCCGAGCATGGCGGCGCGAGGCGTCTCCGGGTTGGAGAAGCTGACTCGCCGGCACCCCGTGAAGCTTTCTCCGGCTGTCGGTGTGTCGGTGGAGGAGTGCAGCCTGGCTGTGGGGGCAGTTGTGGGGTACGGCAGTGTTAAATCTGCCTCCAGAATGAACAGTGCTGTGGTTATTTTTCTGGACAGCATCAACAAAGTGAAGGAGCTGGTGGAAAGTGGAGTGGTGATAAAGGGAACACTGACTCCGGTGTTGTCTCTGGTCAGTCCCGCTAAAAGAGTCATTATCTCCAATGTGCCTCCGTTTCTTAGGAATGAGATGCTGGAGAAGGAGCTGAGCCGACACGGACAGTTAGTGTCGCCGATCAGACTGATCGCTCTCAGCTGCAAACCTCCGCACCTCAAACACGTCATGTCCTTCAGAAGACAGGTGTTCATGATCCTCAAAAATAATAACGAGAAACTGAATTTAGTTTTTAGGTACCGTATTGATGATTTTGATTACACTGTTCACGTCACTTCTGACATGTTAAAATGTTTTGGATGTGGAGCAGAGGAACATTTGATCCGCTCATGTCCCGAGAGAGCGAGTGTCCGTCAGGCTGCTGCGTCTGCAGCAGAGACTCCTGTTAGAGCTGACGGTCCAAACCTCACAGAGACACACAGGGAGACACAGAGACACACAGAGAATCACACAGAGAGACACACACAGAGAGACACAGAGACACACACAGACACATACAGAGACACACAGAGAGGAGGATACCCTAGAGAAAGGTCAGGTGCCAGAAGAGGGTGAGCACCCCTTCCTTTTCTGTTTTTCAGACATTCCTAAAAGCTGACTTTTGTTTTTCATAACAGAATTTATGGTATCTTTTAACTTCATATAGAATGACCATGTTTGGACATAAATGTTGGCTCTGTGCCTCTATAGGTTATCAGGAATTAGCTATGTCATGAATATGTAACTAGAGGTCATTCAGCCTATAAATTGTATGGTTTTGGGGAAAAACGAGAGAAGATCCTTTTTGGCTTTGGGTCCTCTCACAGGCTGTTTTGATGCTTGTGAAAAGATGCTGTGCCTTTCTCTAATAAACTTTTTTATATACAACTGAGCCGGTGTCTGCAGAGATTCCTTCATCATCATCACATCATCGCTATGGAAGAAACAACAGACTCAGGCGTCACGAACAGGATGCCACAAGAGTCAGAACCTTCCTCAAAGAAACGAAGGGGCTGAGGGTGAAGGTTGAGGAGTATTTTCCTGACCTGCAGCTCTTCCATGACTCTGTCAGGTTGTTCTTGAAGAACGCAGGGAGAGTCGGGCAGCCGTCTTTCACTGATCCAGAGATCTTTAGACTGAAGAAACTGTTGCTGAAGGTTCCAGCTCAAATTGCTAATAATGAATAAGTTTAATGTTCTTTTCTTTTATTTAGTTCTTTTGTTTTTGTCACGATGTTGCTTTATATTAAACATGTGACTTTAAACTTGGTTCTTTAAACATTAATGGAGCTGGAGAAGATGTTAAAAGAGCCTCTCTGATCAGTCTGATTAAAATCAAGAAGATCAATGTAATGTTCCTGCAGGAAACTCACAGCACTGCTGACAATGAATGTGACTGGAAGAGGGAATGGAGTGGGGGGGCTGTCTTCAGTCATAAGAGCAGTAACAGTGGGGGAGTTGGTATTCTCTTCTCTAGAGATTTCCTACCTTCTTCCTGCACTGTTCATGAAATCATTCCAGGTCGGCTGCTGAAAGTATATGCTGACTTTGAGAAAGTCAAAATGGTTTTTATAAATGTGTATGTTCCCAGTGTGGGTTCAGAAAGACTGTTGTTTTTGGACACGTTAAAAGATGTTGTTAGTGACTGTAGCAGTGAAGAGCATCTGTTTCTGGCTGGTGACTTTAACTGCACAGAAAACCCTTCGTTAGACAGGAACCATCGGGAACCACACGCTGCTTCTAACAGTCGGCTCATTAAGCTGCTGGAAACTTTTGAACTGTGTGACGTTTGGAGACATTTTCATAAAAGTCAGAGGCAATACACCTGGCTTCACTCCAAAGATAACTCTTTATCTCTGGCCAGACTTGATCGCCTTTATTGTTTTGAACATCACATTAATGTTTTTAAAAGTTGCTCTATCAGTCCAGTCGGTATATCTGATCATTCCATTGTACAGTTTTCCATTTTTATAAAAGATGTGAAATGTAAAAGTGCGTACTGGCACTTTAAAGCGGAAATGAAACATGCATGTTTTTGGCACTGGTAGTGAGGAAATTTATTAGAAAAACCACCTTGCCTAAAATCTGATATTAAAAATTGTGAAAACCACAAATATGACTAATTTATTTTCGTAATTTCTAATTGTTAGCTAACTAGCGAGCAGCCATTTTGGTGTGACGTCATTGCCTACGTAACGGGGTTGGTTGGGTGCGTTGGCCAGTGAAGACAGTGAAGCATTTCTGAACCGAGTTAAACTGGAAATGGAGGACGCCAAAGTTGAAAGGACTGTTGAGGCCGTGATTAGTCCGATTGCGTTTGCGTTTGAGCCCATACGGCGGGGGAACCGAGCAGTGATAGCGTTGCCGGGGGAAGAAGTCGTGGAGCCGGTCGTTTGGGGTGAAGAGCGGGTCGGCAACACTACCTGGTGTCGGTGTGGCGGTTGTCCGCCGATGCCCACCGTGTCAGAGTCCATGCTGTCAGGAGGCTGGTCTGGAGCACGTTTTGCGTGGTCATTCCTGCATCACCGTGGAGTGTACATTCAGCATACTATGCCGGGAGGTGGACGTGTTGGAGGTGGCAATGCTGTCACTGAAAGATGTCCGAGCTGAATCACTGGAGCGCCCTGTCAATAGCAGGTAAGTCGAGCTAGCTGTAACCGCCGGTGAATATGCAGTAAAGTTAAATAAAACAAATACACGCTACATGGTGCGAACAATTTTTTCCATGTGCAGTTTGTTTACATAGTTGTTTTCTGACCAACAAGTTTTTTGTTTAATGTCGCTGCCCCAGTACTAATTACTAGCTAAACCCTAGTTAGCTAGTTGACGCTAACAGCTGTTACCAAAAACAATGACGGTACCTAACATTAGTTCAGGGGTTCACAGGTTCACATATAGCAGTCTAGGTTACATACCGCTACTGGTGAACGAGCCAGTGTGATGCAAAAGATGAGCGAGTAGGTTCCATATGAAGCATTGTGACCCGGGCTATCATATCTGGAGTCTCCTGACACGATTAGCGGCTCATCGCATAAGGCACTCAGTACAGCCTCATTGTGTACTGTCCTGGCACTGCTGACCTCTGGGATGACATAGGCCTTCTGTTGCACCACTGTCTTTTTGAGATGGTTTCCAGACCAATGGTGT
>NW_019184782.1:0-108 GCF_002260705.1 Seriola dumerili
GGCTGCGTCACACACTGCTGATAGTGTCAATTCATTATTTATTTATTTATTTATTTATTTTTTTTTTACATAAAGTTCTGGCCACATCTTATATTGCACCTTAACAGC
>NW_019184783.1:0-119 GCF_002260705.1 Seriola dumerili
TTGTAATTGTGCATTGGCAACACATTGAAAATATCACACCCATAAAGCCTGTTCACCTGAATTGAAAGTAAGTCCAGCTGAATGAAACCATCAGACTTTAATACTGTGTGTAATTAAGA
>NW_019184784.1:0-282 GCF_002260705.1 Seriola dumerili
TTTTTTTTTTTTTTCCCACAAAATACCAAAAAGACAGCAGTTCTATATGATCATAAGCTCTCCATTTTCACTAACTATTTTTCATTTAATATTTAAACTACTGCTAACACATCACCAGACACTGTTTTCTAAAACATTTCACATTTGGTGCTATTGCGCCACCGGGCGAGAGTGGGCGAGAGTAGCTGCCCTGCTCTGCTCAAGCGCAGCACTACAATAAAGACACAGTGCTATGAACAGCAGGCTAATGTGTCTGTGAACCAGCAGGCATAGTAAATGTGT
>NW_019184785.1:0-172 GCF_002260705.1 Seriola dumerili
CATTTGATCAGCACTTGTAAGTAAATGAAATCATTTAAACAAACTACTTGTGTTCATTCACCTGCTGCTAACAGCAATTTGATTACAACCCTATATATCCTATATATACATCATCTAATATCACTGAGCTGGATGTGTGAGAAATATTAAAATGTATGTTGCATTATTAAGA
>NW_019184786.1:0-377 GCF_002260705.1 Seriola dumerili
ATTGGCATTTATATCACATGTTTGTCAGCACTTCTGAGTCGTAAATAATGATTTCAAACCACAGAAAACTGATGGATAGATTAACCAATTCAAAATTAATTAATTAAACTTATTTTAAGCTTTTATTAAAACTGACACATGAATATTATTTCTTCACACGCTTGGGTGCAGAACAGAAGAAAATGGGATAAAAACAAATAGAATAAAAGTGTAAACAGAGCACACAGAAAACATGTCTGTCCTCAGCTGCTGTTAGTTTTCCTGGTGTTGTCTCAAGGCTGAGGCTCTTTACTGTTGCCAGAATTGGTCTCACAACCACAATTACCACGTGTTGTAGCATAGATGACAAAGCAACAGCTCCATCAAGTGGCCATTTC
>NW_019184787.1:0-124 GCF_002260705.1 Seriola dumerili
TTTCACCAAAATCCAGGTCAGAGGCTGATACTGAGTACAGTATAGATCCTGGTACCCCATTCTCTTTTAAATATACATTATAGGAGGGCTGAGTGAATACAGGAGGGTTGTCATTCACATCAGT
>NW_019184788.1:0-150 GCF_002260705.1 Seriola dumerili
ATTTTCATTTTTTGTTTACATTGTTCCGAACATTTTGCCCCTCTCATGCATGTACACACATTATTAATAACTCTTAATAACTCAATATAATGCATTCCAGTACACCACCATCCACTACGACCTCAGTAATCAACATAAAGTGAAGTTATC
>NW_019184789.1:0-255 GCF_002260705.1 Seriola dumerili
GAATACCAGCTGCCTGCTTCTTCCCTAAATAGTTCTTGCATAATTTGGAGGTGTGTTTTGGGTCATTGTCCTGTTGTAGGAGGAAATTGGCTCCAATCAAGCGCTGTCCACAGGGTATGGCATGGCGTTGCAAAATGGAGTGATAGCCTTCCTTATTCAAAATCCCTTTTACCTTGTACAAATCTCCCACTTTACCAGCACCAAAGCAACCCCAGACCATCACATTACCTCCACCATGCTTGACAGATGGCGTCA
>NW_019184790.1:0-175 GCF_002260705.1 Seriola dumerili
TTTTTCTTTTGTATTTCTTTATTTATAATAATAATAATAGTAATTATATGATATAATAATAGTACTAGAAGTATGCAGCAAGTGAACAGCATGGCTGGCTTCTCAAAAAACATTTTCTTTTTTTCCTTTTTTTAAATGACAATATGAATCCAATAAAATTTCCCATTACAATTTT
>NW_019184791.1:0-100 GCF_002260705.1 Seriola dumerili
GCACTAGACTGCACTGGAGCTGAACACTGTTTTCTTTGTCTTGTGTGATAGAAAATAGACCTGACTTTAAGGAGTAGTTAGAGACATTTTCCCTATTTTC
>NW_019184792.1:0-137 GCF_002260705.1 Seriola dumerili
TGAATTACAATGTCTTCATCTATAGCAACTTGTGGTACAATGGTCAGAAGCACTGCCTCTAAAACAGAAGGTTGTTGGTTCAATTCCCAGTAAGGTGCTAAACAATCATGACTTTTTTTTCCAAAATAAATTATAAC
>NW_019184793.1:0-115 GCF_002260705.1 Seriola dumerili
ATGATCTCTGCCGCTTCGAGAGCGTTCCTCTCATTCATCGTTGTGATGGTCAGATCCTCCTCTCCCAGGCCGACCTTGGCTCAGCTGCTGTTGTCTCTGACCAGCGACTTCAAGC
>NW_019184794.1:0-132 GCF_002260705.1 Seriola dumerili
GTGTGCAGGTTTTAACTTCTAATTTTTCTTTTTTTTTTTTTAAAAGATAACACCGCATTTAACAGAAAAAAAACAAGCGAGCATAAGAAACTTCAAAATACACGTCCTCACCTCGGCTATAAGAACATTATA
>NW_019184795.1:0-161 GCF_002260705.1 Seriola dumerili
TTTTCTGTCATATTCTAATCTGCTTCCTGTCAGTTATCCGGTGGCCACAGGGCAAAATGCACGTCACACTCGCGTCGTCTGAAAACCAGGGCAGCAGTTCATTTTTTGTAAAAGCTGTAGTTGGCAGGATGTACAGAAGCTAAACAGACTGTAAGTCTAAA
>NW_019184796.1:0-145 GCF_002260705.1 Seriola dumerili
TAGTATGTGGTCATATCTACAATTACGGCAACTTTACTATCAGATTAAATATGTTGCAATTCCAACTAATAACCACTGGAGGGCGGCAAACATTGATGATTCTAATGACTGACTTCATGCAAGGTGGATATGTCGGTTAAATGTA
>NW_019184798.1:0-152 GCF_002260705.1 Seriola dumerili
TCATCTGCCTACATGTCTTCATCTGCCTACAAACCTGGAAAAGGCGTTTACATGCCACAGTATCCTGGTTTCTATGGAGTACTCCAGGTAGCATATCCCGGTTTCTCAAAACGGCGATATGGTCTTATCCATATTTCTGAAACTGTGTATGT
>NW_019184799.1:0-179 GCF_002260705.1 Seriola dumerili
TTTTTTTTTTTTTAAGTTTGCAAAATAGCTAGAAATGATATCAGTTGATTGTGGTAGTACAGAGAGAAAAAAAAACACATTTCCCTGTGAAATAAAGAAACACAGACAGTCATAACTGAAGGCGGAAATAAATACTAACTCACGTCCCCTCTCGGAACTTCACAGTGTGACACCAAGCG
>NW_019184800.1:0-116 GCF_002260705.1 Seriola dumerili
GACGTTTTTTTACATTTTCATGCCATATTGTACTGTGATTTTTTTTGACATTTTTATGCCTTACTATACTATGTGAATTGATTCCTTACCATATTATGACAGTTTTATGAATTTTT
>NW_019184801.1:0-134 GCF_002260705.1 Seriola dumerili
TTTCACGATTTTATGCCTTACAATACTATGACGTTTTTTTACATTCTTATGCCTTACTATACTATTCCTTACAATGCTATGACATGTTTATGACATTTTTATGCCTTATTATACTATGAAGTTTTTGAAATTTT
>NW_019184802.1:0-134 GCF_002260705.1 Seriola dumerili
TTAACTCTCTGCTGGGCAGGTGAAGAGTTTCTCTGATCTCAGTTTGACATAGTTCTTACTGTTTCAGTAACTTTACTTGCATTGTTTTAAAATGTCTTAACAGGTGTTGATGGTCAGACTCTGACAGAATCTGA
>NW_019184803.1:0-134 GCF_002260705.1 Seriola dumerili
TGAACAGTCATTGCTCCAGTCAGTGTTCTCCCTCTGCAGACAATACCTTTTGGGGAAAACTGTATCCACTTGCAAATTGTTTTATTGCCATATTCTCTCTTTTGTGTAGTTTCTGAGTGTTTTCTGAGCAAGTT
>NW_019184804.1:0-107 GCF_002260705.1 Seriola dumerili
GTATGTTTTACATATAGATTTTCGATGATGTCATCACATGTAAATCAGGTCTTTGTTTCTTGGCAACATTAAACAGTTCAGAGATTTGCATGAATATGTGGCAGTTG
>NW_019184805.1:0-114 GCF_002260705.1 Seriola dumerili
AGCTTTAAAAGTAAGAAGAGAAAACAACAACACTTGTTTCGAATGGATATTGTCAGTTTTCACTTCTACAACTCCGCTATCACTGAACCTGTTTACCTTGCTCTCTTACAGTGG
>NW_019184806.1:0-171 GCF_002260705.1 Seriola dumerili
TTTGGAGAGGAGGAGACCTCTGTGGATAATTCAGCTCCAAGTAAAAACCTCCTGTAGTTCCGACAATGAAGGAATCCAAACCAGGAGAAGCTTATGGCAATGATGGTGAAGACAACCCCCATGATCTCAGGCTACTTGTGGATGTGTGTTCATAACTCTAACAAATATAGG
>NW_019184807.1:0-113 GCF_002260705.1 Seriola dumerili
TGACTTGTTCTCCTGGTAATGATCTTTATGTAGTTGTATCGTTACCTTGTGTTGAGTTCATCACCTGAACTCGCGTATTTATTAAAGCTAACAGCAATATAGCATTAGAAAAA
>NW_019184808.1:0-139 GCF_002260705.1 Seriola dumerili
GTTGAGGCGCACTTGATCAGGCTCTGGTTTTTCTGGTTTTTGGTTTTTGGTTATGGTTATTTGGTTTAGCTATAGTGTTATTGTTCGTTTGGTTAGTTTAGTTTAGTGGTTAAGTAGTGGTTTAAGTTACCCAGAGAGT
>NW_019184809.1:0-104 GCF_002260705.1 Seriola dumerili
ATCAGATGCAATTATATTAAAAAGGCCAATAAAAACTCTATAGAAACATTTTATTTTCCAGAAAAAAAAAAAGAAATGGAACATTTAAAGAAAGCTCCACCACA
>NW_019184810.1:0-327 GCF_002260705.1 Seriola dumerili
TTGAAAAAAAAAAAAAAAAAAAAAAAGTTCCCCCAAAGCTACCCCATGCAACATTAGTCTGTCACATTAAATGAGGGAGATTTCAAATATTTATTGCTGTTTTTATTGCTGTGATGACTTGGGGCATACAGTACAGATAAAATTTACAACAGATGGATTACAAGAGGGTAAGAGAAAGTAGAGAGAGTGATAGAGAGGGGACGCGGAGAGAAAAATTATGAGTTAAAGAGCAACTTAATATCAAACTTAAAAGTGTTTCATTGCTGCCTCCAGTTGACAGTGTCACATCTGTTTCACCAGTGGCCAAAGTCAGCATGTCTGGTCAGA
>NW_019184811.1:0-125 GCF_002260705.1 Seriola dumerili
ACCTCTTTTAATTCCATCAAAACCTCCCATGCAGCATTATCCTCTGGTACTTTACTGCCTGCAAGTAATGGAAGTAGTCTGAGCAAAGTGGCATTTTCATGCCCATTGCCTCCTATTGTTCCCCG
>NW_019184812.1:0-173 GCF_002260705.1 Seriola dumerili
AAGATTTCCCGCCTTCTGTCCAACCAATATCAACATCTAAAGCATCAAACACAAAAACATATTCACACTTTGTGCTCACACTCAGGAGACTTCAGGTCGTCTCCAGAGTAAAATGAAACATATTTCCTGCAGGGCTTTGACAGAAACACAGACATCAGAGAATCAGTTTACTG
>NW_019184813.1:0-128 GCF_002260705.1 Seriola dumerili
TATAGTAAGTTATAAAAAGTCATAAAAACAACATAGTAAAATACGGCATAAAAAGAAATAGTGTAGTAAGGCATGAAAAGTCATTAATAACGACATAGTATTGTGAGGGATAAAAGTCATAAAAACAT
>NW_019184814.1:0-111 GCF_002260705.1 Seriola dumerili
TGGATGCTTGGTGTAGACTGAGGTCAGGGTAGAGTGGGACGGGTAGGGGGGGTTTGGCTCTTGAAGGGCGAGTGTTTACTGCCTTATTTTGAGGAAACAAAGCACAGCCTG
>NW_019184815.1:0-143 GCF_002260705.1 Seriola dumerili
CTGGTTCTTATGTAAATTTGATCACATGGTCTAATTAATTAATTAATTAAACAACAGATTAACAAACAAATCAAAATCAGGACAAGCTGCTAAGCTAGTAATGTAGGGTATATGTAGTTACCGGGGGGGGGGGGGGGGGGGAA
>NW_019184816.1:0-212 GCF_002260705.1 Seriola dumerili
AATAGACATATAGTGCTTCATCCTTACGTCAAGGTCTCTCACTTGTAAATGGCTTTGGATAAAACAGTTTGTCAAATGAGTAAATATAAATTCTGATCTGGGATTTCTGTTAGTTTGTGCTCCCTCTGTAGCTCTAAACCAGCACCGTATAATATTTACTGTAGGTTTCTTTGCATATTTAGGCAGAATAGCAACAATATGCATTTTTTGTT
>NW_019184817.1:0-174 GCF_002260705.1 Seriola dumerili
AATCACGATGTCTAAGACAGACAATTTGACAAATTAAAACTTTTCTTTAATTAAAACCACCATAGAAGAAGAAGATGCTGGGGGGGGGGCATTCAATGTGCTGAACAGAAAATAAAAGCGGCATGAAAACAGAAGTAAAAAGCACAATAATAAAACAGATAATATCTAATTAAA
>NW_019184818.1:0-108 GCF_002260705.1 Seriola dumerili
ATCTTATAATTAAGATGGAAAATTAACAATTAAACAGGGGTGAGGAAGTTTTACTATAACGGGCTCTCATCTGTTAAAGGGGTTCACTGTATTATTACAGTTGAACAG
>NW_019184819.1:0-183 GCF_002260705.1 Seriola dumerili
CTGGTAAAAGTTAAACATCGATCTCTGTTGCATGAAAGAAAAGAAATAAGCATAGGGGTGTCTTGAATGTGTATTTATATGTTCAAAGTTGCAATACTAATAAGCGAAAACTTTCAGAGAAAATTTACACATTACACAATCATATATTAAGATTCAAATCATGTCCGACAATAAAAGAAAAAT
>NW_019184820.1:0-286 GCF_002260705.1 Seriola dumerili
GATCCTGAAAACTGAGGAGACTTCTAAAAGAGAGGTAGAGCATTTAATTTGTTTTGATGATTACGTTTTTTTTCACATCTTCTTACATATTAAATGAACTGCTGACTCAATGCTGCATTTTCCTATTTTCTCCACAGATCAATATACTCGAGATTGTGAGCGTACTTGACCCATTCAAGAAAATCGTAGTTCGGTGCCTTGAGACGTTCAAATACAACGAACGTACCCGTCTCCTGTTTGAGTTTGAGTCTTTTTCAACTGTGTGTAGAACGTAACTGTGAGTGAC
>NW_019184821.1:0-155 GCF_002260705.1 Seriola dumerili
ATTTCTTATGAACCTCCGGTAAAAGTTGGCAAAGCCAAGAAACCTTTGTAGCTGTTTGTGGGTGGTAGGTATGGGCCAATCCGCTACTGCCTTAACCTTCTCTGGATCTGTCTTGACCGGCCTCTATGACAAAACCAAGAAAGCTGACTTTGGGT
>NW_019184822.1:0-116 GCF_002260705.1 Seriola dumerili
GATCTTTCCTGAAACATTTAAAATTAAAGGTGTTAGTATCAGACACAAAAGCTGGCAGGCTTAAAAAAAAAAAAAAAAAAAATTCAAGATTCAAAAAGTAACAGAATTGAAGCAGC
>NW_019184823.1:0-109 GCF_002260705.1 Seriola dumerili
CAGATGGACCCACAGTAGGAAAAACCTCTTTAAATAGTCAAGAGGGGACAGCATCATTAGGAGAGCCTGAGGGCTTTAAATGACCAACAGTGTCCTGTAAATCTGACAG
>NW_019184824.1:0-130 GCF_002260705.1 Seriola dumerili
TTTTTCATTTTCATGCCATACTATACTATTACTTTTTTTTAAATTTTTATGCCTTACTATACTGTGACTTTTGCCTTACTATACCGTGACGTTTTTGCCTTACTATACTATGACGTTCTTTTTCATTTTC
>NW_019184825.1:0-277 GCF_002260705.1 Seriola dumerili
GTGTGTGTGTGTGTGTGTGTGTGTGTGTGTGTAGCCCACTAAACAACGCTTGTTTACTGTCTCTGCAGGTAAAGCTTGATGATGCAACACTGACTCAGAGGGTACCAGTGATCTTGTTTCCATGGCGCAGCGTGGTTGTCAGGGGTGATGGTACTCTTAGGCGTGTGAAGAGGGACTGGGTCATTCCGCCTATCAACGTCCCCGAGAACTCACGAGGACAGTTCCCCGAGGACCTAGTCAGAGTAAGACACACACACACACACACACACACACACAC
>NW_019184826.1:0-304 GCF_002260705.1 Seriola dumerili
GTCTTTGTCCAGGAAGTGAGCAGGATAGAAGGAGTGTGGTCTCTCCCACTCACTCTCATCAAACAGAACAGACACCATGAGAGGGTACACTGTTGTCCCCTGTGGACAATACAGAACATTTAGAACATTTCTACATTATAGGTGGTAGTATTCTCTTCAAACAACTTATAAATGTTTCAGGCATCTGGATGTCTGTTACACCTGTAATGACTCTCACTTTTTGGGGTTTTGGGACATGAAGATGATAAAGTTAAAGGATTAGGAATTTGATCATTTTGATAATTTCTTAAAAATAATCACTTGC
>NW_019184827.1:0-104 GCF_002260705.1 Seriola dumerili
TCCTCAGAATATTATGATGTCACATTGAAGCTGACCCCTTGACCTTTTGGATATAAATTGTCACAACCTCATCATTTTTATCCTATTCGACATATGTGTTAAAT
>NW_019184828.1:0-147 GCF_002260705.1 Seriola dumerili
TTGAAAAAGATAAAATAAATCAAAAGGATTAAAAAAAAATGATTTAATTTAAATGATAATGAATGCCATTGAACCACTTAGTATACTGTATACTGAACACACAATGACGACGTGGGTAGTAAGAGAGACGATGATGAGGACGTCCGG
>NW_019184829.1:0-135 GCF_002260705.1 Seriola dumerili
CTCCAGTGTAAATTTAAGATTCCTAAATGTACGCAGTGGTTCTCAATCTAAATCAGGTTTGATCATCATCTCACAGTGGAACTGCAGCAGCTGTTACTCTTGTTCAATGATCAAGAAGACAATTCATCTCATTTG
>NW_019184830.1:0-171 GCF_002260705.1 Seriola dumerili
TATACTTTTTGCACTTCTATTGGAAGACTGAATGGGTACATAATATTCTGAAATATTTTATATGTATATAATTTCATAGTAGCGCATTAAAGTTCTTAATATAGTCTCAACATTAATGGATAAAAAGATGAGCACCTTTTAAAACACTGGTAAATATTTATTGAAAACACA
>NW_019184831.1:0-245 GCF_002260705.1 Seriola dumerili
CACATTTTTGCATGTGCAATAGTAGTTTACCATTAAAACCGGTCGTGTCTTTTAGCATGAATGTCCTTAACAAACAGAAAAATGTTCGGTTATTACTTGTTAAATTTTGTGGTCTGTGTACTGTCCACGGCTTCCGTGATGGATCATACCAAAACCTGCAGAGATGAAAGCTTAAAGGGGGTTAAACATGAATCATATGAACAAAGCTTTTTTTTTTTTGGCTTGGCTACTGTGGGAGTGGGATT
>NW_019184832.1:0-103 GCF_002260705.1 Seriola dumerili
AAGACAAAACTCCACCGGACAAAAATAAAACCCAGTTTGAAAACGTATTTAAAGTGAGTAAAACAACATCAAACTTCCTGCATCGTCTCATTATAACCAGGTC
>NW_019184833.1:0-865 GCF_002260705.1 Seriola dumerili
TTTTTTTTAAGTTATTTTTTGGGGCATTTTTGCCTTTATGTGGATAGGTACAGTGAGAGAGACAGAGAAGTCGTGCAAACGGCCACAGGTCAGATTCAAACCGGGGCAGCTGTGGTTCGGATTAATCCTTTGTGGTACACGCTCTACCAGGTGAGCCACCAGGGCGCCCTAGGACATGTCTATGTTTAATTAAAGACCTACATTGTGTGCAGTCTCAGAATATACAATCACACACAGTGATCTGTTTCTTTTATTTGCCCTGAAGCTTTTTAAACTCATTATATTAAGATAAGTAGTAACTGGAAGGAAGTAAAACTTTCCTCTAACCTTGTAAATTTAGAAAAGACTGAAGTGATTTAATGGATCAAAAACACTAGCCTCTGTTTAAGGCAAATGAGACAGAAACTAGTTTAGTAATGAGCCCGTCCTGAGCGTTGTCTTCTGTTTTGTCAATAAATGACACACTCCTCTGTGTTATTTCTCGTTTGTCAGAGTACATGAAGATCATCGCCATCTTCTACTATCCAGTCCTGTATTATCCTCTGTTGGTCTGCGGCACTCTGCAGCGTAAAACAGGTTATGTGTTCGGGGCGCTCCTCTCCTTCAGTCACTTCGGGGTCCTGGTGTGGCAGAAGTTTGACTGTCCAAAGACTCCAGAGGCAAGACACCAGCAACATGCTTATATATGCATACGAAAAGGTTTTACTCCAATATTATAATATACTGTGGGTTCATTGGAGCCGTTTGCATGCTTCATGCTGCTGCTGTAAACAACACAGATGAACCAAAACAGAAGCTGTTTGAGCTGTAAAACCAAAACAATGTGCTGAAAGAGGCCAAAATACTCTAAATGGGGAACTGCAGA
>NW_019184834.1:0-123 GCF_002260705.1 Seriola dumerili
TATTTGTAATTACTTAAAGAGAATTGGTCAATTCACTTTGAATAGTCAAAGAAATTATATGAAAACGTATTATATCATGAATGAAATAAGTTTTTATTATATTAGTTTAGTGATAATAACTGT
>NW_019184835.1:0-119 GCF_002260705.1 Seriola dumerili
AAGAATGTACCAGCAACAACAAAAGTGGGCTGAACATGGCATCTACAGAATATAAGACTGACTGTTTCCTGGTGGACATAGATGACATGGATGAAAGTGAACATGAAGACAAATTGAAG
>NW_019184836.1:0-101 GCF_002260705.1 Seriola dumerili
CATTTTTTGACATTTTTATGCGTTACTATACTATGACGTCTTGAAGACTTTTTTATGCCTTGTTGTACTATGACATTTTTATGCCTTATTATACTATTACA
>NW_019184837.1:0-140 GCF_002260705.1 Seriola dumerili
CCTTTTAAAATCTACACCTAAATCTTGAGCGACATTGCAGACTAATGAACCTTTCTCCATTTCCTCAGGAATGGAGTAGCTGACCTGCCCGAACACCGAAGTAACAGAGAGAGCGAAGATGAACAACAGTACTTGCCGTC
>NW_019184838.1:0-183 GCF_002260705.1 Seriola dumerili
TTTTTTTTTTTTAAATTGCAGACACGGTCAGTCATTGAGTATCAACCGTAACGGTCGCTCCCGGTAACGTAGTTGTATGTTGGAGTGCGCGGACAGCATGCTGGTGCATATAGTAGCTTCCTCGCCCGGCTCCTTCAAGCCGCTGGTTCCTACACTGCCAGTGTTGCCAAGACCCGCCCCGCT
>NW_019184839.1:0-210 GCF_002260705.1 Seriola dumerili
CTCCACAGATGTTAGATAGAAATACAAAACACTATATGAACCTGTACAAAATATTAAGGACACAGCTGTGATGCAGAGGTCTTTAATTGTCAAACATATCTACATTGCTATACATGGAAAAAGTATGATTGGGGCATACACTTTCACTTTCATGGACCGAACTTGTTGGTTTGATACTATCGAGGATGGAAAAATGTCTTAACATGAGAT
>NW_019184840.1:0-108 GCF_002260705.1 Seriola dumerili
CCCCATAGGAAACCCGCCTAGATGATGGGAACGACACAGACATATGCGTCCCTGAAAGTTCACACTCGGGTGCTGGTGAGGACCCAGATGTTCCCCCTCTGACCAGAA
>NW_019184841.1:0-136 GCF_002260705.1 Seriola dumerili
ATTATTATTATTATTATTATTATTATTATTATTATGGTTTTTACTTTCATGACTTTACATTACAGAGTATCCTTCATTTTAAAATCGGATCTTGAATGTTTAGATTTAAATGATGAAGGCGGAGGGGGGGGGGGGG
>NW_019184842.1:0-137 GCF_002260705.1 Seriola dumerili
AAGTCTTATTACTCCTCCATGAAGTCCACTAGCATCGTGTTTATGAACGCGCAGCGCCAAATCCAGAACGGCGTTTGCTTGTTCTCATAGCCCAGAGGCACGATGGAAGTGACACTACTGCGCATATTCAGTGGGCT
>NW_019184843.1:0-185 GCF_002260705.1 Seriola dumerili
TCTGTTAACAGAAATACTTCTAATAACGTAAAACATCAAAACTGATTTGAATTCCAGGCTCTTGAGGGCCCTCCTCATGTTGGACCCCTGGGTCCCACTTAGCGGTTTACCAGTGTTGACAATAACCATGATATTTAAAAAAAGGAAATATTCTGGATGAGATGGTGGGTGGGGACACATGGTCA
>NW_019184844.1:0-165 GCF_002260705.1 Seriola dumerili
TTTTCTAGCTAAGCTAAGATAAGCTAAGCTAATTGCCTTCTGGCTGTAGCTGTTAGCTGTTA
Organism: Seriola dumerili; assembly: GCF_002260705.1. Lineage (NCBI taxonomy): Eukaryota > Metazoa > Chordata > Actinopteri > Carangiformes > Carangidae > Seriola > Seriola dumerili. Next base: position 63 of record NW_019184844.1, read on the forward strand.
GCATTTAGCGTACGGACATGAGAGCGGTATCAATCTTGTTGTCTAACTCTAAGCAAGACAGCAAATTAAAGATATATCCCAAAAATGTCAAATTATATTGAGT
>NW_019184845.1:0-263 GCF_002260705.1 Seriola dumerili
AACCGGAAAATTGTGAAAATGACCGTATTGTGTCCATAAATTGTGGCAAAGAAGACAAAGGATCAGAACCCACCGCTAGGATATCATCAGCATATAACTATAATTTATGCTCAGTTTCACCTCCCCTTACTCCCTTAATTCCAGGGTGAGCTCTAACTGACACTGCCAAAACCTCTAAAAAAATGATAAACAATAACGGGCTCAATGAACATCCCTGTTGAGTGCCCCGGGTCAGATTAAAGAAAGGGGAGATGATCCCATTT
>NW_019184846.1:0-104 GCF_002260705.1 Seriola dumerili
CAGAACAAAAGCTCTGCAAACTCTGAATGAGATGAAGGCTTTGGGAATCGGTAACTATTAGCACACACACACACACATGCACTGTGTTACAGTAAGAGGCTGTA
>NW_019184847.1:0-153 GCF_002260705.1 Seriola dumerili
TGTCACTCACAGGTGACACTTTACGAGTTATACCTCTCATGAGTCGTTAGTCTCATCGTATATTTGGCATGTGTAACTTTACTTCACAAGGCTGTTAAGTTAGTGTTGTGGGACTATCGGTGTACCCTCTGTAGTTAAGTTGGGACTATTTCT
>NW_019184848.1:0-125 GCF_002260705.1 Seriola dumerili
TTTTTCAAATCAGGCAAATGCTGGATCAATTTGAATTGCTGAAAAAAAAAAAAGGAAATGTAGTGATTGAGAAGTCTCGAACTAGGTTATTTAAAAAATAATGATTGAAAAAACAACAGTGATGT
>NW_019184849.1:0-258 GCF_002260705.1 Seriola dumerili
TTGAAAAGAAAGTGTAAATCCAAGTTTCAAGCAGAGAGGTACCAGCTGTGTAAGTCTGACCAGGGCCAGCAGATCACCTCCTCCACCTCCTCGCAAGGCAGCTAATCTCCGGGAATGATGTCTGGTACGATCTCCGTATGGATAAAGACTGAGCAGAGGGAAGTTGAGTATTATCTAGGTGGCAGAGATGTTGCAGAGATGAGCACAAGCACAATCGCACTGAGCGCGCTGCCAGGGATAGGCAAACTAGGGATGAGC
>NW_019184850.1:0-115 GCF_002260705.1 Seriola dumerili
CTTCTCTCTCCAGAGCTCTCATAGATCTGGACATGTCCTACAGTACACTTTCAATGTCACAAAGTTGTTTGACCAGCTCACCAGCTCTTTCTCTAAAAGCTCACTTCTCAGGAAA
>NW_019184851.1:0-153 GCF_002260705.1 Seriola dumerili
ATAAGTGAACTAAGACTTCGATCAAGCAGTGAATGGAAGCGTCCACCCATATGAAGAAAACAATTTAACCAAACTTCCAGGCTCATTGAAGATGTTTCCATCCACCACGGTTATGTGAACATTAGGAGCTGATTCTCCATTAAACCACTGCAG
>NW_019184852.1:0-1997 GCF_002260705.1 Seriola dumerili
TAAGAGACATATAATTTGAGATCAGGCAGGGTATATTCAGACCTGTTGGAAACAGCAACATTGGACCTTAAGAGAGAGTGAAGGCGAGAGAGGACAGTCTATCACACTTGAATCTATATATATAATGAACTTCTTAGCTCTGTGGCCTAGACAAATATCAGAGCCATGCAAAGGAATCTCATTTATTTATCCGTGGTAACATAGTTCATCCTGGGTTTTTCTGGTTGTTTTGGGGCTAGATCGTCAATCAGGCTGTTCACTGAGAATCCTGCGTGGCAGATGGAAAGCACCGCTGTTGGAAAAATATTGTACTGTAGGTTGGTACTAACTTCTCAGTTGCCTGGTAACTATTCAACAAAAGCATCTCATCTTGATCAACCCCGATTGAGCACAGGCTCCGGTCGCTTAGAACTACTGAGGCTTATAGGGTAGGACAGAGGCACGCGCGTGTGGCGTGTGTAATTAATCCACCATAAATCTCACATTCGAGTAGGCGATAGTGAATTTTGGTTGTACAATCACACATAGCTAATGCGCTCCTATTTATAGAACACAACACTATCCGAGCGTTCCGGACACCATCTCACACGTAGAGCGACTAACACAAAACGTAAGAAAAGGGCTTCACGAGCTCGACAGGCAATGCGAGCGAGAGAGTACTATAATCACACGGATTATAGACGATAATACGTCTATAAGCCATGCCTATGATGAAGGCTGAGAAAGCATGCGGACACCGAGAACACTGGCCGAACTTCACGCCATTGGCTCGCCACGCAGCACACTCGATAATGGGATAAAATAATTTGAGAGCATAAGGCTCCTCATACACTTCTCCAAATTGTGTACTTGCGTGCAAAGGCTAATGGGTCACAATGGGATATCATAGATTCTTGGGAGTTTTGATAACATAGCTCAGGAAAGAAATGTAGTCACGCGTGTTGTTAAAGACCCCACTTCTCTTTCCCACATGATTCTGGTGTGTCATGGGAGAACTCGAATTGATGGACTAAACTATTGGGACCTATTGGTGACGGTGAAAGGTGGAAAGTTTTAGTAACGGCTGGGTCTATGCCATCTATAACGAAATTGCTTGACAGCGCCGATTCCTTCCTAAGAGGTATATTGGTAAAACACAAATTGTGTGGTTGTTGTGCTTTGTTTATTTAAGCGAATTTGTGTGTTTAGGAACAGTCGTTATTTTTCGAGTGAGTTGTACTGATCAAGAAGTGTGAAAGATTGGCAAAGAGGAGTAGAATTTGGTAGGGATGAACAAGCAGCAGTCGTCCTGAAGCTCAACATTGCCAGGTGACACAACTGCAAATGTTGCCCGAGAATTGCAATATCTACGATCACAATTAATTAAAAGTGGTCTAAGACCATCGTGTCATACATGAGTGCTCGTAGTTAATCATGTTGGTACCAAGACCAGTTGGTGCTTAAAGATAGGAAGTGTGTCTCAGGGATTCTCTAAAGCTCAGCGAATCGGCCGCACGTCCCTAATCAAGTAGTTCGGCTATATGGGACTCGCTTTGCCAATTTGCTTAGCTAACGAGGCTGTAACGCTTCTACAAGTCTGGTGAGTACTGAAGCGCACCAAAAGCTCCAGTGCCAAAAGCAAGATGCATGGGTAGGAAAGGCTAAAGAGAAGGAAGAGATACCGAATCAGTCTTTAGTCACACTTAAAGATACGTTTCATAGTTAGTTCAGTAAGAGACACGGCATTCGAGTTCCAGATACAGCACAGACCCCTGTTTTATTTTATATGGGAAGGGTGGTATTGTTACAGTGTGGGGACATTAGTTTTACTTCAGCAAAGTATATGAACTATTACTCACCATCCGATGATGGTAAACACATACTGCAAATCCAAATCCATTTTTTGGATGCACACACATTACTTTCAGCAGGATTATCAAGTATGAAAGGAATTGTCTTTTCTCCAGAATAACTACGCTCCCACACTCATCTTAATTCCATCAATGCCACTTGGGGGG
>NW_019184853.1:0-136 GCF_002260705.1 Seriola dumerili
TAACTCGATTCAGACACCTGAAGTTGAAGCTGACTGTCGGACGAGGTGACGTGAAGTTAAGACGTGAAGCCCCTGAACGGGTTTGAAAGCCCTCTGCGGTAAACGAGTGATTTATAAAGTCACAGTTTTAGTTTAA
>NW_019184854.1:0-161 GCF_002260705.1 Seriola dumerili
GTTTCTATTACCTGATTACTTTTGTGACTCACCTTGGTGCCGTACATGCATCCCAATGACCGTTCGTTGTTATTATTGTAAATCAACATGTTAGCATGCTAACATGTTGATTGTTGGTAGGAATAGGGTTGTTTAACATGTTAAGTGTGTTAGCATGCTAA
>NW_019184855.1:0-102 GCF_002260705.1 Seriola dumerili
GCTCCTCTCCGTTTCAGTCGAACATTTCTGCCAATAAAAAAAAAAAAATATATATATATAAAACTCTTGAAAAAAAAATAAAAATACGTATGCCAAAGTGTG
>NW_019184856.1:0-156 GCF_002260705.1 Seriola dumerili
GCATATTTGGGTTGTTCTTTATCCATATCTGAAACTTTATACGTCCCACACCACAAGAAGAATATTAACAGATATTTATCTCAATATCTACATATAAATGTACATTACACACTAAAGGAGATTCTGCAAATTCTCCATTTTACTCACAAAGTAGAA
>NW_019184857.1:0-148 GCF_002260705.1 Seriola dumerili
CCCCCCCCCCCCCCCCCCCTTTTTTATACTAATACTTTACAATTTTTATGCATGTTGTGTTTTTACTAATATCTTTATAAGCACTTATATTTTACTCTTTAGCACTTATTTTACCCTAGCACTTACCTTTCCTGCCCCTATTTTTAGA
>NW_019184858.1:0-120 GCF_002260705.1 Seriola dumerili
GGCGAGGGCTATAGACGTTGATGTGATGTGTGAAGCTGCCGGCGGCATCTGGAGTGTGCGACCCCTACACTAACCATGAGTAAATCCCCAAAAAGAAAAATCTCAGAGGAAAAAAGACAG
>NW_019184859.1:0-176 GCF_002260705.1 Seriola dumerili
AATGTTTGAATAAGCCCCACAGGGTTTTCTGCTTCAGCCGCTCTGTCTGTGTTTGTGAACAACCTCCTTCATTTCCATGGCTCATTAATATAAAATGAGATACACAAACACTATACACGAAGAAGTGACTGAAGCAATCATGTTTTGGCTCGTAAGAAGGAAGAAGCAGAAGAAGG
>NW_019184860.1:0-247 GCF_002260705.1 Seriola dumerili
GGGGGGGGGTGGGGGTGTTTTGTTTACCACAGCAGGTGCTTCCTTGATTTTCTTGCATTTGTTCTGGCACACATTGCAGGAATTGATAACATTTACACTCATTACATAAACATCACTGAGTATTGCTGAAGTACCTTGCGAGGGGTTGGAGGTGAGTACAAGCCGCTGATCTAGAAAGAGGAAATCGCTGCACAAATTATGAGGATGAATCAGCCAGGACTGAAATATAATGTGTGTGTGTGTGTGT
>NW_019184861.1:0-144 GCF_002260705.1 Seriola dumerili
ATCTTTAAAACATGACTATTTCTAAAATTTTGTGCCCCCGACCCCACCCCTCCTCCCACACATAATTTGACTCATGTGGGAACTTTTGGTTCTGTCAGTCTTTTCCTTTCCTCCACTATCTTTGCCCTCCTCTCCATGTCTCTA
>NW_019184862.1:0-267 GCF_002260705.1 Seriola dumerili
TGTTAATCTGACTGTTTGAGGGATGTTACAACTACAACAAGTGAACTTGAAAAAGTTGAACAGTAGAGATTTAAACTTTGTCATCTTTGTTCTGGAGATAGTAACATTGGGGAAACTGCAATTTTGTAGTTCAACTGTAGGGCTGACAGTCCGGCTGCAGGCTCAAAGACAGATAACTTAAAGTCACAGTATTGTAAGATGTAAAAACATCACAGTATAGTATGGCATAAAAACATCATTGTATAGTAAGGCACAAAAAACATCATA
>NW_019184863.1:0-103 GCF_002260705.1 Seriola dumerili
CCCCTGTAGCTGAAGGGTTACCCGGCTCCATGTCCTTCAGTGTGTTATTCTGTGACCAGAGGCTTGTTCTATGAAGCAAGTTCAACAAACCCAGGATAACTTT
>NW_019184864.1:0-104 GCF_002260705.1 Seriola dumerili
TTTCACTCTAAGTGTGATTTCTTGAGAGGACACTTCAGAAAAGATTTCCTGTCTATTTGACTACTATTTAGGAAGAATATGATATATTTCATGCTTACATGTCC
>NW_019184865.1:0-114 GCF_002260705.1 Seriola dumerili
ACATCCACTAGAGGGAGTCACACACTGTTACACTTCAATAGTTTCTTATGATCCAGTCTAGATGCAGTTGACAATAGTAAACTGAGCAATAAAAGCCACAATGATGGAGAGACT
>NW_019184866.1:0-121 GCF_002260705.1 Seriola dumerili
TGGGTTTTGTTTTTAGTTATTTTCAGTCCAGGAAAAAAACAACAACCTCAAGAAAAAACCTCAAGCCAAAAAAGAAAATAAGGGAAAAGCAAGTGATCCAGTCTGGGAATTTGCTGGGTCG
>NW_019184867.1:0-184 GCF_002260705.1 Seriola dumerili
TTTACAAATGTATTTTTTGTATTTGTGGAAGGTGTTTTAGCCTACATTCACAGATTAAACATTTACTCACTGGTTGTCAGTCTGTTCACACAAATATCACAAATCTACCTTCATAGACAGGAGATGAAAATGTGTTGATGTGTTGAAGGAGAGCAGAGGTGGAGCAGATGTAAGAGAATAAGAT
>NW_019184868.1:0-125 GCF_002260705.1 Seriola dumerili
CTTTAATCTTTTCATACCTACTCTTAATGAGTATGTTGTTGGAGTGTATTTCTGGTGCAGGGGTTTATGGTGTTTCCTCAAATTTGTAAGGTTGTGAATTCAAGTCCCATCACGGAACCTTTTTT
>NW_019184869.1:0-756 GCF_002260705.1 Seriola dumerili
AAATGTCTGGTCCATCATTTTCTTCACATCAGCTGAGTCCGGAAGCCTCTTTTTTGCTTCATTTTCAAGCTGTCTTCTAACAGACTCAAGCGAATCTGCATTTTCACCATTAGGAAAATTTGGCAAGAAATTTGTTTCACTACTTTTTGCCCTTTTTATGTTACTACATGATGGTGCTCCTTCTGGGAAATCCCTCTTTTGCTTGTTGCCATTCACTGTGACATCGGCCATTCCTGATCTTCTCATTTTTGTACGAAAATTCCCCATCTTGAATTTAATGCTATTTTTCCATCCACAATATCCTGTGCGTGATCCAGCTTCTTTCAGACAGGGATGTTTTGCAATCAGTGCAGCTGCAACTTCTTGACAGTATTCCTCTGTGGGGTATGCTGTGTACTTGTACATTGCCTCTGCAAGTCTTTCTAAGATCACATGTTTCATGTCCCGAGAAACATCCATTCGAGTTCCTTCCTGCATATAGGCAAGGTCTCCCTGTCTCAGTCGGAAATTTACATCCACAGAGAAATCTGGAATATCAAACGCAGAAGGCCAAGGATCCGGCCTCATCATTTGAGATTTTTCTTCACTTGTATACAGTATATCTGTGTCAGATGTGCGTGGTGAGGACAGTGTGCTAGAGACTGAAGAGAAGGACTCAAAACTTATCATTTTCAGCGTGGCTCGATCTGGCAGTTCTGACACATCTGTCAGATTACAGAGGGCATTGTTAAACAGTGGGTCTTCAAACTGTAGTGT
>NW_019184870.1:0-119 GCF_002260705.1 Seriola dumerili
GTCTTCTGCAGTAGCTGGTTCAGCTGATGTTTCCGACCCCGGTCCAGAAGGTGTTGAGTCTTCTGCAGGAGATGGTTCAGCAGTTGTTTCTGATTCTGCTGTAGCTGGTTCGGCTGTTG
>NW_019184871.1:0-103 GCF_002260705.1 Seriola dumerili
CCTGGGAACCAGAATCAGGAGTCAGCTGGGCCACCGACTGGGAATCAGGAACTGTAGTTGGTTGGACCACTGACTGGGAACCAGAATCAGGAGTTAGCTGGGC
>NW_019184872.1:0-167 GCF_002260705.1 Seriola dumerili
CACTTCAAGGTTTTCTGAAAAGTTGGCAGCCCTGGCTTTTGTGTGCAAACTAAATGCATGCACAGTAGCGTTTTTGTGGAGGTCTACATCCAAAACATCAGGAAAGCTGCTAAATGTCTTCTTTAGACGCAAAATTGGCCTCACAACTAAGAGTGGGACACAGCCAG
>NW_019184873.1:0-695 GCF_002260705.1 Seriola dumerili
GGGGGTGGTCATGACTTTTCTAGACTTTGTGCTGCAGCATTATTGTCCAAATATACAGAACTTTGATATGTATCAGTATGTTACACTTGAGCTGTGTCAGTAGTGAAAGAAAGGTGTAAATAAATGATTATTAGAAATACACAGTGGTGTTATTGAGTGACATCTAATGCAACACTGCAGCACCTCTGTTCACAGTCAGTCCCCTGATGAGAGGCACTCAGCTAAAGCAAAGAACAGTCTGTAGACCTCACACAGGTAGTGTGGCAGAGTCATGACAAACTTCTATTGAAAGTGTGTTGAACCATGTGAGAACATTAAAATCCTGAAACTATGAATATTTGGTCATTATGATCAGGACTGGTGTTGAATTAAAAAAGAATAATTCAGTAAAAGTAGTAAGTAATATTGACATATAATATTTTTATTACAGTTTTTTTAATGCATTTTTTTCCTCTAAGGACCTCAGTGTAAGTTTTTTTTTTTTGAAGGATTCACAAGGGTTAAGTAAGTGAATAAGCTTTTCGTCCACTCACAAGTATTATTGATCATCATGTACTTAATCATTTGCAGCACAAACACAAGATTTGAAGCAGATGACATACAAATGAAGATGTTTCCACTGTTTTTCTCTTTGATATTTAAACTGATGTTATTTACTCATTGTCATTGTGAATCATTTCAAGTTTTTCTTCTGC
>NW_019184874.1:0-140 GCF_002260705.1 Seriola dumerili
TGACATACCTGAGGCAGAGCTGACAAGGGAATTATGAGCGTATTCGATCCATGGGAGGAATGAGGTCCAAGCAGAGGGGTTGGATGCAGTGATACAGCGAAGAGAGGTCTCCAAATCTTGGTTTGCCCGTTCTGTTTGTC
>NW_019184875.1:0-486 GCF_002260705.1 Seriola dumerili
ATGAAATCACACTTAAAGTTAAAGCTGTCAGTTTGCAGAGACAGAGACAGCTTCTTACGAGAAAAGCAGCAGATTCAAACGCTGAGAATGATTTAACAGCGTTATTGAACATAATTGCATGCTCAGGTGTAACTGATAACTTTAGGACATGTAAGCATGCAATAAATCATATTCTTTATGGATGGCACTAGAAAAGACACGAAAACTTATCCTCAAGTGTTCCGTACAGAAATAACATGTTGTGAGAAAAACCAGGTTTCCAGACACAGAGACAGCTTCTAACGAGATAATCAGCAGATTTAAGCGCTGAGAATGATTTAACAGCTTTATTGAACATAAATGCATGCTCAGGTGTAACTGATAACTTCAGGACATGTAAGCATGAAATACATCATATTCTTCATGGATTGTACTAAAATAGACAAGAAAACTTATCCTGAACTGTTTTGTGATGAAATCACACTTAATATGAAAGCTGTCAGTTTC
>NW_019184876.1:0-136 GCF_002260705.1 Seriola dumerili
GTTTTTCCCTTTTCCAGAGCTTCAGATACAAACATGCTCTTTGTTCTGCTGTATGTTCATTTATACTATACTATAATACTTTACTGTTATTTATATGTGATTCGTGTCTCTTTGTTCCTGCAGCAGCGATCCGGTT
>NW_019184877.1:0-820 GCF_002260705.1 Seriola dumerili
TTTTTTTTTTTTGTCAAAACAAAAACATATTTTCTTACTTACTCCAACACAATACATTTTCAGAAACAGCGTCTCTGTTCCTCTTGAAAGACCAAGTAACTAGCCTAGCCAAGAAAAAGCTAATTCCAGTGAAAACTGGTTACAACCTCCATTATACTCAGGTGGTGTCAGAAATCAGAAATGTCAGAGACTAATCTGAAATATGTTTTTAAGCTGCTAATTTGCACCAGTGAATTTTGAAACAAACATAAAGCTGCCTGCATTATGTTCACTGATTATGTATCTCATTTGTTTTCCCACAGTATCTGTTCAGGGCAGCTAAGTCATGATTAACAATCAAATAATTATGTTCAGGTAACTCAAAGCGCTTGGTTAAGGTCAGGGAAATAATCTAGTGTTGGTTAAATATTTAAAAAAGTTAACAGTGAGCAGAAGCATAGACAGGATGCATTTATGCATTTACTTTATTAGCATTTAATCAAAGCCCTAGTACATCCTTTACACTGTTTTTGTCACCTACACCAAAATACATGCAGGACCCAGGATGTTCCATCCCTTGCACAGTCACTATTCAGCCTGACCACTGCTTGCATGCAGCACAAGAGCATAACACTTCCCTCACTGGATAAAATGTTGTCACTAAAGCAACATCTCCTCCAACCTGAACAACCATACCGGATGTTATTTTCAGTGTCATGGTTACAATAATAAACTGTACCGACATAGACTGTACCGACAGTGGCCTACCTACCTTTGTTGCCATGGTTACTACAGTAATGGTCGGTCATGGCTTGGTTAGGTTAAGGAAAAGATGGTGATT
>NW_019184878.1:0-118 GCF_002260705.1 Seriola dumerili
TCACATTTTGCCTTTTCTAACGCTGAGATTTTACCAACAAAATCAATTGAATGAATTTTCAGCACTGAGGAGTTACATGAGCAGCATCCCCGTACTGAAAAAGTGCCCTTGTTACTGT
>NW_019184879.1:0-556 GCF_002260705.1 Seriola dumerili
TTGGACTTCTTGCCGTAGTCTACAGACAAACGCTCCATCAGCAGGGAGGTGAAGCCCGAGCCGGTACCACCTCCAAAGCTGTGGAAAACCAGGAATCCCTGAAGACCAGTGCACTGGTCAGCCTGAGGACGGATATAAATAAAAAGATTGCAGTAATATAATATACATCAGTGATTCTCAACATTTCTGAGGCAACTGATTTGACACTTGACAGTTCCGCACATTCAGAAAACAAACAAACAAAATACACTGCACAGATGATAAAATCAAACTCAAGCATAAATTTAAAATATAAATAAACATGAATCAAATGGTCAGGAGTCGTAGTTGCCATGGATAATGATTAGGTGCCCTCTGGTGGTGGAAAGGTAAACTGTATAATTTGAGTAATAATTTGAGTTGATACATCATACAGTACATGCACTGCTCTTACTCTCCTGGTATGTGTCTTCCTGCTCTTATGTGACTCACCAATTTACGGATCCTGTCCAGCACCAGGTCAATTATCTCTTTGCCAATGGTGTAGTGTCCACGGGCGTAGTTGTTGGCAGCATCC
>NW_019184880.1:0-108 GCF_002260705.1 Seriola dumerili
GTTAGCTTGTAACTGGCAGTGGCTGACACAGTGTTAGAGATTGTGCTAATGCTAACTCTCTCGCTCTCCGTACTGACAAGGTTTCAGGTTTGTTTAGCCCCGCCCCCT
>NW_019184881.1:0-112 GCF_002260705.1 Seriola dumerili
TTCTTCAACATACAAATTTACATGCAGACGGTGAAAAAACTGAAGTTGAAGCAGGAAAGCAAAACGAATCCAGAGTACAGGCAAAACTCACGAACATGCACAGGAGCACAAG
>NW_019184882.1:0-347 GCF_002260705.1 Seriola dumerili
CTCTGCGTCAGTCAAATGGACAAGAGGTGGAAACAGCAGCTGAAGACAAATGAACTTCTCCACTAGAGGTTGATTCAGTGACACTGTTACATTCATGTGCTGTGGACAATGTAAACTAGTGGAAATAATCAGGAACTTTAATCAAATCAAACCTTAACCTAAATGGGAGACACAAGATGGCAAACTTTGATCGCTGCCGACATGTAAATATGACTGACGCACTTCAGCAGCACTTTATATTACTTTGCATTATTCTTATTTTCTAGCTTGTTGAAAAACCATTTATACAGCTGCCCAGTAGTTTCATATCGATGTGAACTTGTAGCACCAGACCAAAACAATCTCTT
>NW_019184883.1:0-134 GCF_002260705.1 Seriola dumerili
AGGTGGTCACAGCGGCAGCAGGGGCGGTGGCAGCTACGGCGGCAGCGGTGGCGGTGGCAGCGGCAGTGGCATTGGAGGCAGCAGTTGTGGCGGCAGCAGCTGCAGCTGCAGACTCAGGCAGGATGACACAGATC
>NW_019184884.1:0-146 GCF_002260705.1 Seriola dumerili
ATGGCTTATAGATCCTGTGAATGCAGTTGTATTTTACTTTTTTTTTTTTAACTTTTGGCTTTACCATAGTCTGTATCGCGTAAAGTGAAACGTAATAATGTACCTAAGCAATGACGGTAGTGAAAGTATGGTTTAACCAGCAAAAT
>NW_019184885.1:0-122 GCF_002260705.1 Seriola dumerili
TTTGGGACTTTTTATGCCTTACTATAGTATTACTTTTCATTTCTTAATTTACTTTGATGTTTTCATGACTTTTTATGCCTGATTATTTCATGACTTTTTGGAACTTTTCATGCCTTACTATT
>NW_019184886.1:0-106 GCF_002260705.1 Seriola dumerili
AATGTCAAAAAACGTCGTAGTATAGGAAGGCCTAAAAATATCAAAAAACGTAATGGTACAGTAAGGAATAAAATGTCATTGTGTATGAAGGCATAAAAATGTCAAA
>NW_019184887.1:0-133 GCF_002260705.1 Seriola dumerili
ATAAAAATGTAAGTAAAGTTTATTTGTATAGCACCATTCAAGTTCCAGACACAGATCAGGGAAAAGGCAAATAAAAAGCAATAAAATAAATAGAAGCAGCTATTCAGACAGACTAACCAAAAGCCTGTCTGAA
>NW_019184888.1:0-110 GCF_002260705.1 Seriola dumerili
TCCCACCGGCCTTCCAGCTACCACGCCCGCTGCAACTGCGTGTCCCTTTTCTTCACCACCCATCACCCTTTCCCCACCTCAACAACAGCTGGTAAGTGTTTTTATTATGT
>NW_019184889.1:0-113 GCF_002260705.1 Seriola dumerili
TGTATAAGTCTTTTTCATGAGTTTTTTCACGTGGGCTTCTGTCATTTGCGCAGTTCTCCGATAAGTTTTATTGTACAAGAAAGGAAGCCCCGCACAAGGCAGGGCATCAAAAA
>NW_019184890.1:0-154 GCF_002260705.1 Seriola dumerili
TCTGTCCTCAGTGAACAGCAGCAGCTCAGGAGGCAGAGGGGGAGCAAAATAAATCATGGTTAGTGAGACTAATTATCAAGTAGATAATAACAGTAACAATAAATATGCGTAATACAAGGATAAACAATAAACAGTCAGAAGCTGATACTCACCT
>NW_019184891.1:0-140 GCF_002260705.1 Seriola dumerili
ACACAAATTTTGCAGGTTACATCAAAGATAGCACCTACAAAATCTACCTTACTTTATTTTCCTTTTTACTTCGTCTCATTTTTTATTTTTTTTTAATGGGCCACTGATTTTAGATGTGAAGATTTAGTTTAATTGTCATG
>NW_019184892.1:0-161 GCF_002260705.1 Seriola dumerili
GCAACCACAGAATTTCATATATTCACTGTCATTGTTAAAGACTGTAATAATGATAAAACATTTTAATGTAATATAAAAAAAAAACAACAACATATCTGTAACAACCATTTAATTTTGATGCCTTTGTGCATGTTTGCATTTGAACCTTTTCCCACTCAAAA
>NW_019184893.1:0-144 GCF_002260705.1 Seriola dumerili
AGCCAGTTACTGTACCTAATCGCTGCTTGTAGAATAAGGATGACATATCCTGTGTGTGGTGTTCTCAGCTTTTTTGGCAATCTCACAACTGTGATTTCTCCTCTGACACTGGTGGTGATGTCTCTGGAGAGATATGTAGCTGTG
>NW_019184894.1:0-108 GCF_002260705.1 Seriola dumerili
TTTGACTCAACTACATTTCTAGCATTTGCATTTTTGTCTTACTAGCAATGTTTGAAATTTTAGAAATACAGAAAGATTCCTTGTGTTGATCATGACCAAACTTCATCA
>NW_019184895.1:0-113 GCF_002260705.1 Seriola dumerili
TGTGGTGTCCCTTCCAGTATTTGTTCTGCCATGTTGATTTCTTGATGTACAAATGTTATGTGTGGTTGTGTTAACACTTTGAGAATCCTGCTCTGTCTTAGTGGTGTCAGTGT
>NW_019184896.1:0-106 GCF_002260705.1 Seriola dumerili
ACAACCTCTGTTGTTCAGGCAGTTAAAACGTGCATGTTGATTTCTGCACTGCACAGCAAACTTTAAGTAATCTTACATCGCTGTTAAACTCAGATATTAATAATAT
>NW_019184897.1:0-102 GCF_002260705.1 Seriola dumerili
TATTAACAGCCCAGTAAAGATTAAGAAGCACTTGTATAATGATAACCCGATAATTTGTAATTCTTTAAAGATATGGAAACAGGTAATAACAACTCTGAAAAC
>NW_019184898.1:0-123 GCF_002260705.1 Seriola dumerili
TACTTGGGACAGTAATAAAATTATGTGTAGTTCAATATAGTATAAACATGAGCTTTTTTTTACCTGTAGCTTGGCAGTCCTTTTGTTTGGATTTGACATCATGTGACTGATTGACCAATTGAG
>NW_019184899.1:0-123 GCF_002260705.1 Seriola dumerili
AACTAAAACAGATCCAGCAGCATCTCCAAAAGCTTCCATTTCTCCAGCGCAGCGTGGAACAACGTAGTTAAAGGGATGTGTTTCAACACTAAAACGTATTGATGTGGATGTAGTCTGAGCCTC
>NW_019184900.1:0-179 GCF_002260705.1 Seriola dumerili
CTCATTTTCACCTTAAAGAAGCCCATTGAGATAGAGTTTGAAGCAAAAGGCAACTTGAGAGAACTGTGAGGTAAGAAAACATTCAATTATACTATTGTGCTGTTGTACTGTCTATGATGTTTAAAATAATGCTGTTGTGTTGTGATTTATGGCTTCTGTTGTACTTTGTGGGTGAATAG
>NW_019184901.1:0-118 GCF_002260705.1 Seriola dumerili
AAAAAAATGAAACAATCACAATATGGTCTCTGTACTCACTAACAACAATGTAGATGTAAACAAAAATGCTCACACAAAGGCTGTAATCAGCTATAGATGCTTTGTGACATGACCCAGA
>NW_019184902.1:0-102 GCF_002260705.1 Seriola dumerili
GTTTTATGCCTTACTGTACTATGACGTTTTATGCCTTACCATACTGTGACTTTTTTAAGCGTAACCATACTATGACTTTTTTTGAAATTTTATGCCTTACTA
>NW_019184903.1:0-104 GCF_002260705.1 Seriola dumerili
TCATAGTATAGTAAGGCAAAAAAAGTCAAAAAAATATCACAGTATAGTAAGGTAAAAAAAAATTTAAAAAAAAGTCATAGTATAGTACGGCATAAAAAGTCAAA
>NW_019184904.1:0-8251 GCF_002260705.1 Seriola dumerili
CACCGCAAATGAATAGTATTGCATGCTCATACTTAATGTTAAAGCTTGACAGTTTGCAGTTTTCTCAATAGAAACTGTGTCTGCAAACTGTCAGGGTTGACATTAAGTGTCATTACAACACAGAACACCTCAGGATAAGTTTCCCTCTCTATTTGAGTAGCATCCATGAAGAATATGATGGATTTCATGCTTACATGTCCTAAAGTTATCAGTTACACCTGAGCATGCAGTTATGTTCAATGACGTTGTTAAATCATTCTCAGCGCTTAAATCTGCTGCTTTTCTCGTTAGAAGCTGCGTCTGTGTCTGTGTCTCCAAAATGACTGCTTTTACTTTAAGCGTGATTTCATCACAGAACACTTCAGGTTAACTTTTCCTGACTATTTGAGTACGATCCATGAAGAATATGATGGATTTCATGCTTACATGTCCTAAAGTTATCAGTTACACCTGAGCATGCAGTTATGTTCAATGACGTTGTTAAATCATTCTCAGCGCTTAAATCTGCTGCTTTTCTCGTTAGAAGCTGCGTCTGTGTCTGTGTCTCCAAAATGACTGCTTTTACTTTAAGCGTGATTTCATCACAGAACACTTCAGGTTAACTTTTCCTGACTATTTGAGTACGATCCATGAAGAATATGATGGATTTCATGCTTACATGTCCTAAAGTTATCAGTTACACCTGAGCATGCAGTTATGTTCAATGACGTTGTTAAATCATTCTCAGCGCTTAAATCTGCTGCTTTTCTCGTTAGAAGCTGTGTCTGTGTCTGTGTCTGCAAAATGACTGCTTTTACTTTAAGCGTGATTTCATCACAGAACACTTCAGGTTAAGTTTTCCTGACTATTTGAGTACGATCCATGAAGAATATGATGGATTTCATGCTTACATGTCCAGAAGTTATAAGTTACAACTGAGCATGCAGTTATGTTCAATAACGCTGTTAAATCATTCTCAGTGCTTAATAACTGACAGCTTTCATAATAAGTGTGATTTCATCACAGAACACTTCAGGATAAGTTTTCCTGTCTATTTCAGTACCATCCATGAGGAATATGATGGATTTCATGCTTACATGTCCTAAAGTTATCAGTTACACCTGAGCATGCAATACATGTTAATAGCATGTTAAACAGCGCTCTTAAAGTGTTCTCAGCGCTTAAATCTGCTGCTTTTCTCGATAGAAGCTGTCTCTGTGTCTGCAAACTGTCAGCTTTCACATTAAGTGTGATTTCAACACAGAACACTTGAGGATAAGTTTTCCTGTCTATTTGAGCAGCATTCATGAAGAATATGATGGACATCATGCTTACATGTCCTAAAGTTATCAGTTACACCTGAGCATGCTATACTGTTCAATAACGCTGTTAAAGTGCTCTCAGCGCTTAAATCTGCTGCTTTTCTCGATAGAAGCTGTCTCTGTGTCTGCAAACTGTCAGCTTTCACATTAAGTGTGATTTCAACACAGAACACTTGAGGATAAGTTTTCCTGTCTATTTGAGCAGCATTCATGAAGAATATGATGGACATCATGCTTACATGTCCTAAAGTTATCAGTTACACCTGAGCATGCTATACTGTTCAATAACGCTGTTAAAGTGCTCTCAGCGCTTAAATCTGCTGCTTTTCTCGATAGAAGCTGTCTCTGTGTCTGCAAACTGTCAGCTTTCACATTAAGTGTGATTTCAACACAGAACACTTGAGGATAAGTTTTCCTGTCTATTTGAGCAGCATTCATGAAGAATATGATGGACATCATGCTTACATGTCCTAAAGTTATCAGTTACACCTGAGCATGCTATACTGTTCAATAACGCTGTTAAAGTGCTCTCAGCGCTTAAATCTGCTGCTTTTCTCGATAGAAGCTGTCTCTGTGTCTGCAAACTGTCAGCTTTCACATTAAGTGTGATTTCAACACAGAACACTTGAGGATAAGTTTTCCTGTCTATTTGAGCAGCATTCATGAAGAATATGATGGACATCATGCTTACATGTCCTAAAGTTATCAGTTACACCTACGCTGTTAAATCATTCCCAGCGCTTAACTCTGGTGCTTTTCTCGTTAGAAGCTGTCTCTGTGTCTGAAAACTGACTGCTTTCACTTTAAGTGTGATTTCAACACAGAACACTTGAGGATAAGTTTTCCTTTCTATTTGAGTAACATCCATGAAGAATATGATGTATTTCATGCTTACATCTCCTAAAGTTATCAGTTACACCTGAGTATGCAGTTATGTTCAATAACGCTGTTAATTCATTCACAGCGCTTAAATCGGCTGCTTTTGTCATTAGAAGCTGTCTCTGTGTCTGCAATCTGACTGCTTTCACTTCAAGCGTGATTTCATCACAGAACACTTGAGGATAAGTTTTACTGTCTATTTGAGTACCATCCATGAAGAATATGATGTATTTCATGCTTACATGTCCTAAAGTTATCAACTACACCTGAACATTCAGTTATGTTACATAACGCTGTTAAATCATTCTCAGCGCTTAAATCTGCTGCTTTTCTCGTTAGAAGCTGTTTCTGTGTCTGTAAACCTAGTTTTTCTCACCACATGTCATTTCTGTACAGAACAATTCAGGATAAGTTTCCATGTCTATTTGAGTACCATCCATGAAGAATATGATGGATTTCATGCTTACATGTCCTAAAGTTATTAGTTACACAAGAGCATGCAATACTATTCATTAGCTGTGTTAATGTGCTCCCAGTGTTAAAATCTGCTGCTTTCCTCGTTAGAAACTGTCTCTGTGTCTGTAAACTTAGTTTTTCTCACCTCATGTTATTTCAAATCACACTTAAAGTTATAGCAGTCAGTTTGCAGACACAGAGACAGCTTCTAACGAGAAAAGCAGCAGATTTAAGCGCTGAGATTGATTTAACAGCGTTATTGAACATAACTGCATAATCAGGTGTAATTGATAACTTTAAGACATGTAAGCATGAAATACATCATATTCTTCATGGATTGTACTCAAATAGACAGGAAAACTTATCCTGAAGTGTTCTGTACAGAAATAACATGTGGTGAGAAAAACTAGGTTTGCAGACACAGAGACAGCTTCTAACGAGAAAAGGAGCAGATTTAAGCGATGAGAATGATTTAACAGCGTTATTGAACGCATGCAGTTACACCTGCATGCTCAGGTGTAACTGATAACTTTAGGTCATGTAAGCATGAAATACATCATATTCTTCATGGATGGTACTCAAATAGACAGTAAAACTTATCCTCAAGTTTTCTGTACAGAAATAACATGTGGTGAGAAAAACTAGGTTTACAGACAAAGAGACGGCTTCTAACGAGAAAAGCAGCAGATTTAAGCGCTGAGAATGATTTAATAGCGTTATAAAACATAATGCATGCTCAGGTGTAACTGATAACTTTACACTGTTAAACTTTTCACTGCAAATTTACAGTAATTTACTGGCAGCAGCTTTGCCAGCAAGCTACTGTATTTTTTACAGTATCTCACTGTATTTTAGAATTACAGTATATTACTGGAAACAATTCTACAGTTCATTGCTGTAAATTTACAACATGATACTGATTATATTTTTTCAGTAAATTACTGTATATTTACAGTATTTGAACTGTATTTAAATCTACAGTATGTATCCTGTATTTAATGATAATTACAGAATGTTACTGTAATACTACTACCACTACTACTACTATTAATAATAATAATGATTATGATAAAGAAATGACAGCAGGACAATATTCATTATGCAGTTCCTTTTCAAACATTTATTAAAATAAAAACAGTGCAAAACAAGTAAAATTAGACATAAATCAACCTTAACTCCCTGTCTATTTTCTTTCTTTGATTTGTTCTTTCGAAAGATTAACAATTTTTACTTTAAATTACAGTGCATATAATATTTGTTAACTCACTGTGGCAATTTTGTTTTTTATGAGAGGAACATCAAACTGT
Organism: Seriola dumerili; assembly: GCF_002260705.1. Classification (NCBI taxonomy): domain Eukaryota; kingdom Metazoa; phylum Chordata; class Actinopteri; order Carangiformes; family Carangidae; genus Seriola; species Seriola dumerili. The sequence continues at coordinate 3,944 of NW_019184904.1, forward strand.
TTTAATAAACCTGCTGCAGAACAGCAGCAGTATAGTTTGCATGAGTGTAGCATAGGGACGTGAACGGTCAACAATTATGCAACATTTTTTCTCAAATTCCAATAGTTTGAATAAGAAAATACACTGAGGTTTTAGTCACTTAGGGTTGTGTGTGTGTGTGTGTGTGTGTGTGTGTGTGTGTGCGTGCGTGCGTGCGTGCGTGCGTGCGTGCATGCGCGCGCGCGTGTGTGTAATATCAGACAAAGTCCCACTTGAAGTCATTAATCTTCTTGATGAGTGTGCTGACATGCAGATTCACTGATGTTGGCTTCTTCTGGACCATCTTGCCGCTCTTCTTGCTTTGCATCTTCTCACGGCTTGCTTTTGTGCCCCTCTCAGGATTGATGTCAATGCAGCTTCTGAAAAACAATATAGAAGGACAAAAAATTTTTTTTTTCAGGTGATATCAGTCTATGAATGCGACATATTAAACAAGAGCATGTTCAGCACAATGTAGTGATGCAGAAAGTTGAACCATGTTAAAAAGGAGTATCAGCCACAACAATATTACTAGAGGCAGTAGTTATGTTTGTAGCTGCTGTTCTTGTGTCAGAGGCACCACTGGCTATCACTACAGGTTATTAAAGTCAAGCTCATCAAGTCAAGCTCTGTGGTACAGTATATGTGAAAAAGAAGCTACCTTTGAATGAATTCCAGCGTGCACGCTGCATCATGTTGATACTGAAGGTTGAAGTTGTAGTAGGAGGAGAAGGACGTGCCTTCACATAGCACCTCTTTTTCTGACATCATGCACGTCCTGTAAATCCTCGATAATGGTCTGGATTACTGAAGATGGGAGTAACAGTTTCGCCTGCAGTTTAAGGTAAAATAAAGCCAAACTGTTTAAGAAGAAGGACTCATTAGCACACTCAGGAAAAACATCTGATTGTGCTTCCTCTCTATCAACATCATCCAGAACACTCTCTTGTACAACCTTGCTCTCTGCCTGTTCACCTGAACACTCTACCAGCATAACTTCTCCACTATCTGACGTCAAAGAGCTTGAAATGTCTCTCATAGTGCATTGTTTGTGAGTTCTTGATAAATGGGATGAAAATGTAGACACCACATGGAACCTTTTGTCACAGTTTCGAAATGGACAAGAAACTGTCCTGCCCTCTCTAATGTGTCCCTTTAAGTGAGACAGTAAATTGGAAATACTGTCACACCTTGTAGTGCAAAAATCCACATGACATGACATGTCATTAACAGTGCATTGGCCTAAAAAGCCACTTTCATCTGATGCCCTTTGGTCTTTAGATGGGTGATCTCTGTACACATGTGTTTTGAAAATGCTTATTTTTCGGAATATGCGGTTGCAGCCAGGTTGAGCACACTTGAAGGTCAAGTTTTGGACATTCTTATGAATTTTCATATGCCTCACAAATGCAAATTTTGTTTCACAGTTATGACTACACAGTTCACAAGTAAACATTTTGGCAAATGAAATGAAAACCAAGATTTAAATGAACTGATTTGTCCAAAAAAAACAATAATTGTAATTTCTTTTCTGTTTTTATTTAATTCTGAGGCCAATAAAACTGACAATGAAAACTCATAAAATCCAATAGCTAATCTTTGCAGCAGTTTAATACAAATAACAAAAGCAGTGAATTTAGAGCAAAGTTCTAGAAAGGTCTTAGGAAAAAAAAGTCTTGTAAGACTCGTTTTGCCCATGCAGAGAACACAAAGGACTAAGTCAGACTTACTACCTGTGTTGTTTTAATGTTAATCTAAACCAATACACAACGCTGAGACTTGCTCATTTTAGCTAACTACAACATTGCAAATACGAAACTGTTGGTGGCTCTTTTTATCGATGTGGAAACAGGCACGCAAAGCACTAGCCTATAGGTTAGACTCGCTGCGTTACTACGTTATCTTCCAGCAAAATCAACAGTGTTGTTTTAATATTGATATAAATTGAGACAAAATGCTGAGATGTTCCAATTTTAGCTATCTTGCAAAAAAACGAAACTTTTCAACAGCTTTTTTTCTAACACTGTTCTAAAAGGCAGAAAATTCAACTGAAGAAATCCTCAAATCCTCCTCCTAAGTCAGAAAAAATTGTTAATTGATGTTAACTTACTCAGTGGAGGATGTCAGGCAGCTCCGGGCATCTGTGACAAAAGACTGAGCACGTTGTCCTGTGACTGACACCTCGTGGTGACAGAGACTGGCTGGCAGACTTGCACCAAAGTTGAAATCACCAAAAATAAAATGCAAGCTGCAAAAACAAACTTTTGCCAGATAATAAAAAAGTCTTATGTCAGTTGATTTTCAAATCTTTCCGCATTTTCCTTTCACCTTCCCATGATGCTCAGCTGTTTACAGTAAAGTTTACAGTATAATCCTGTAAAAGATGGCCTTCTCTTAAAGTGCTGTAAATTCTCCCAGATTGCATTGCATTTTACAGTATGATACTGTATGACAGTAATACAGTAAAATACTGTTCAGATTTCACTGTAAATTTACATCAAAGGTTTACAGTGTAGGACATGTAAGCATGAAATCCATCATATTCTTCATGTATGGCACTCAAATAGACAGGAAAACTTATCCTGAAATGTTCTGTGATGAAATCACACTTAATGTGAAAGTTGTCAGTTTGCAGACACAGAGACAGCTTCTAACGAGAGAAGCAGCAGATTTAAGCGCTGAGAATGATTTAACAGCGTTATTGAACATAACTGCATGCTCAGGTCTTAACTGATAACTTTAGGACATGTAAGCATAAAATACATTATATTCGACATGGATGCTACTCAAATAGAAAGGAAAACTTATCCTGAAGTGTTCTGTACAGAAATAACATGAGGTGAGAAAAACTAAGTTTACAGACACAGAGACAGTTTCTAATGAGGAAAGCAGCAGATTTTAACACTGGGAGCACATTAACACAGCTAATGAATAGTGTTGCATGCTCGGGTGTAACTAATAACTTTAGGACATGTAAGCATGAAATCAATCATATTCTTCATGGATGGTAATCAAATAGACATGAAAACTTATGCTGAATTGTTCTGTACAAAAATGACATGTGGTGAGAAAAACTAGGTTTACAGACACAGAAACAGCTTCTAACGAGGAAAGCAGCAGATTTAAGCGCTGAGAATGATTTAACAGCCTTATGTAACATAACTGCATGCTCAGGTGTAGTTCATAACTTTAGGACATGTAAGCATGAAATACATTATATTCTTCATGGATGGTACTCAAATAGACAGTAAAACTTATCCTCAAGTGTTCTGTGATGAAATCACGCTTGAAGTGAAAGCAGTCAGATTGCAGACACAGAGACAGCTTCTAATGAGAAAAGCAGCCGTTTTAAGCGCTGTGAATGAATTAACAGCGTTATTGAACATAACTGCATAATCAGGTGTAACTGATAACTTTAGGAGATGTAAGCATGAAATACATCATATTCTTCATGGATGTTAGTCAAATAGACAGGAAAACCTATCCTGAATTGTTCTGTACAGAAATAACATGTAGTGAGAAAAACTAGTTTTACAGACACAGAAACGGCTTCTATCGAGGAAATCAGCAGATTTAAGCGCTGAGAATGATTTAACAGCTTTATTGAACATAACTGCATGCTCAGGTGTAACTGAAAACTTTAGGTCATGGTAGCATGAAATACATCATATTCTTCATGGATGTTACTCAAATAGACAGGAAAACTTATCCTCAAGTGTTCTGTGATGAAATCACACTAAAGGGAAAGCAGTCAGTTTGCAGACACAGAGACAGCTTCTAACGAGAAAAGCACCAGAGTTAAGCGCTGAGAATGATTTAACAGCGTAGGTGTAACTGAAAACTTTAGGTCATGTTAGCATGAAATACATCATATTCTTCAAGGATGGTACTCAGATAAACAGGAAAACTTATCTTGAAGTGTTCTCTAATAAAATCACACTGAAAGTGAAAGCAGTCAGTTTGCAGACACAGAGACAGCTTCTAACGAGAAAAGCAGCAGATTTAAGTCCTGAGAATGATTTAACTGCGTTATTGAACATAACTGCATGCTCAGGTGTAACTGATAACTTTAGGACATGTAAGCATGATGTCCATCATATTCTTCATAAATGCTGCTCAAATAGACAGGAAAACTTATCATCAAGTGTTCTGTGTTGAAATCACACTTAATGTGAAAGCTGACAGCTTCTGTCGAGGAAAGCAGCAGATTTAAGCGCTGAGAGCAGTTTAACAGCATTATTGAACAATATAGCATGCTCAGGTGTAACTAATAACTTTAGGAAATGTAAG
>NW_019184905.1:0-127 GCF_002260705.1 Seriola dumerili
TTTTTTTTCTTCTCAAAGTATGTTTTTTAGGTTTTTTATGCCTTTATTGATGGTGCAGTAGAGAGAGGGAATGACATGCAGCAAAGGTCGTCCGATGTGGGACTCGAACCGGGGCCGACTGCAGCGA
>NW_019184906.1:0-131 GCF_002260705.1 Seriola dumerili
GTTCCACTTCATGATTGTGTCCCACTTGTTGTTGATTCTTCACAAAAAAATACAGTTTTATATCTTTATGTTTGAAGCCTGAAATGTGGCAAAAGGTCGCAAAGTTCAAGGGGGCCGAATACTTTCGCAAG
>NW_019184907.1:0-142 GCF_002260705.1 Seriola dumerili
TAACATGTTTTACAGCAGGTGGCTTCCCCATGTCAGTGTGGCTGAAGTTGTATATACAGTTCAGTTTGTGAACAAACATATAGAGGTGCATTAAAAAATTCACATCATAATTGTGTGTGTGGTTTTGGCAATATTAATGCAC
>NW_019184908.1:0-123 GCF_002260705.1 Seriola dumerili
ATGTTATAGAAAAACAAGGCATAAAAATGCCAATAAATGAAATAGTATAGTATGGCATGAAAATGTCATACTATACTATGGCATTAAACAGTCAAATTTCGTCATAGTATAGTATGGCATAAA
>NW_019184909.1:0-111 GCF_002260705.1 Seriola dumerili
TTTTTGACTTTTTATGCCTTACTGTACTATGACGTTTTTGTGACTTTTTATACCTCACTATACTATGAAGTTTTTATGACTGTTTTTGCCTTACTATACTATGACGTTTTT
>NW_019184910.1:0-159 GCF_002260705.1 Seriola dumerili
ATAATGCAGTTCGCGACCTGCATGTAAGCACTGCTCACAATCACCTTTGTGAAGTTGGCTAGTTTGCAGAGGGCAGGAGAGGGTCCTAATAATAATCTTTTTTTGTGTAAAGAAAGGAATATTAGCTATTAAATTCTGTCTGTGGGAGTGAAATCTGAG
>NW_019184911.1:0-408 GCF_002260705.1 Seriola dumerili
ATTGCAGAGGTGACATGTCAAAAATGTTCCCGTTTGTCAGCCATTATAAAGTATGACAATTGTCAAGTCACACAATCAGAGTGTGAATTTTGACATTTGGCATACATTTGAATGGGGTTTCTTTTGGCCCAAATGTCAACTCCACAGCCCACAAAACACTCTCTCCCCTGGGCTTGGATGCCTGACAATTGGGCCCACTGAGTCCCCATTCTAAGGTATGTGCAATGGTATATGCAGGTACACATACCTTTGAATGAGGTCTCTGTTTTCCCATTTGTCAAAATCACTAAGTCAGAATTTTGACACTTGGCATACATTTGAATGGGGTTTCTTTTGGCCCAAATGTCAACTCCACAGCCCAAAAAACCCTCTCTCACTGGGCTTGGGTGTCTGACAAATGGGAACATG
>NW_019184911.1:433-678 GCF_002260705.1 Seriola dumerili
CAGAATGAATGAGGGGCTGACAAATGGGAACATGGACACCCCATTCAAATGTATGACAAGTGTCAAAAATTAGGGAAAACATAAGGGTTGACAATTGGGAACATTTTTACCCCATTCCAATGTATGACAATTGTCAATTTCAGAGGCGACGTGTCAAAAATGTTCCCGTTTGTCACCCATGATAAAGTATGACAATTGTCAAGTCTCACAATCAGAGTGTGAATTTTGACATTTGGCATACATTT
>NW_019184912.1:0-736 GCF_002260705.1 Seriola dumerili
CAGTATATTGAGTGGTGAAGATCAGCACGGGTTCAGTTTGTCATGTTAACATACATGAGGAGAAACTAAACACACTAGTCCCATCAGCTGTTTTATTTTCATTTTATTAAAAACTTAAATACAGATAATTTACTTCTTATATACATGTGAAGACAACTTCAGTAAAGAGAACAGAAACCAAAGACTGGCCATTGAGAGCATGATCACATAAACCCACTTATTGCATCAACATGACAAAGCCATGATGGTGAACCACTGCTTCATTTCTAAAGACAGTGTTTCCTCTTCAGTGCAGAGTGCTACAGTTTGGATGTGCTGTGGAGTCTTGTTGAGCTCCAAGTAGAGGATTGACTGGAAGCCGTCGTCGTGCTCACAGCTCCTTTCTTCTCGTACCTGAATCAATAAGGGACACTGTTAGTGAAAAGCAATGGAAACCTGAAACACTCACAGTAGTGTTTCATACTGGAGATCCTGAGCATCAACACTGTGTCGTGTCGTCTGACGTTTGTGATCTTACTTGTTTTTGTTTTTCTGAATGAGTCTTCCAAGTGGTGACTGTGGATTCACACATTTCTCCTTATTTCCTGTTATGGTGATACTGGGGGAGAAGAAAGAGCCGTGTTAGAGAGAAGCTGAAGAACGATACGTCAGTAGATGTGCTTTATTTCAGCTCTTTTACTCACATAATCTCTGTATGTGGACAGAAGACACTTGGCTGGTGTATGACTGGCTCTGC
>NW_019184913.1:0-530 GCF_002260705.1 Seriola dumerili
AGAAGATATGTATAATAAAATATCTACTTATCCACCAGCTGCACCAAGTAAATAATTTGAATATATTTGCCTGTAAATGTCTCTTAATAAAGAACAACAGACAAACAGGTCTCCATGGGAAAAAAAACGTTCAGCAGAAAATATAATTTTGTTCTGTCAATAAGATCAAATACAAGGTACAAGGCTATTCACATCATCCAAGCACCTCTGCAAATCTAATTTATTTAAAAAATGAAAGACTGAATTGGACATGGGGGATTCATAAAACTCCAAACTCTGCATTGCACCAGTGCAAACTGTTTTTATGCAAATTGTAACAGCCAGAACAACATCATGTACCTTCTGTCCTTTTATAGGGACTGGGGGCAATCCGCTGCTCAAATGAATTTTCAGAGCAGTGAGAGTTGAGTGATATATTAATGCAATACCTATACGGTGGTATAAGACTGGATATAGTCTGGGACTTGGGGTATCACACCACCATACAGCATCAGTCTGGTCTTCTCTTGGTCTTTCACACCTGACCTCTT
>NW_019184914.1:0-580 GCF_002260705.1 Seriola dumerili
GGCTTTTGCACTGGTGATTTAGTGTTGGGAGAAATGCATTGGGTGTTTTGAGAGCTGCATTAACAGTTGTGAAAATGATGTTTCTGATGAGTGAACTGCATCAAAGCGATTGAGAGACTAAAAGTTTATTTTCCAAACCAGTTTTTATAAATATTTCATAATGTTAAAAATAAAATACTTAAGATAATATAACTTTGGTAAATAGTTTCCCATACTCCCTTGCTCTAACATATAAAACACATAATATGTACTTTGATCAATTACACTGTAATTTCCAGGTTGGATTATAAAGTTTTACTAATTGTTAATTGTAATGATGGCAGCAGCTTACTTCAGTGGATGAAGCTGTGTGATTGAATGTCTCTTACTGCATTGCATCTTGGGAATTGTAGTTGACTTTTCTGCTTCAGTTTTAATGTCCACAGATTTCTTGTATCTTTGACCAGATATTTTCTACACAGTAATGCATTCACAACTGTCTTTTGATGTCTCTTTATTACTGTCATCCAGAAAAGGCTCTGTACAACAACCATGAGAACTTTAGACCTCATGTGGGAATGTGTGTGGACTCCCAAAAAAA
>NW_019184915.1:0-102 GCF_002260705.1 Seriola dumerili
GCATTAATGTTTTTTCTCATTTATTTGTGAAAAAGCAGGAACAGAAGGTGACACAGAAGGGGAGGCTAACTTGCTAGCATTAGCAGCTAGCATTAGCATTTT
>NW_019184916.1:0-167 GCF_002260705.1 Seriola dumerili
ACCTCGCTTGATTTCATTATTAATGGTCTGCGGGCAGACGCCAATTTCAGCAGCAATCCAACGATTGGACTTCCCAGCTTGGCGGAATCCGGCCACTTTTCCGCGCTCGAGTGATGTTAAGTGCTGACCTTTTTGGCGGTGTGTGGTATCCTGTTTCTGCATCAAGA
>NW_019184917.1:0-1100 GCF_002260705.1 Seriola dumerili
CCTCAGTCCATCTCTGGCCCGACATCAGCGACAGACATGGTTCTTCGCTGGATTCTACCTTTAGTCCGTTTGCTGGTCTGTGTCTCTGCAGGTGAGCTGTGTTTCTCTTCACCTGTTATTATAGCCTTTATTTGGACGGTTTTCTGGGCTGAAAACCTAATAAAGTGTTACAGGAATGACGACATTGATATAAATCCTTATTTTCAGACATTCATTCTGAGGTCAGTTATAGTGGGAGAGCCGGAGCAGATAAATGTCATTATAAAAGATAACGTGACAGACAGATTTTTGATATAATTTGCCTTTGAACAGAGACACAATGGTGGGACAGAGAACAGTATAGACTTAAGTTGTTTATGTTTTTCTTACTTTTATTAATATTGTCCTTCGTAATATGAAGTTGCAAATATATTTTGTAATTTATCTTAATAAAGAAATATTAAATTTCATACTTAGGACATATGACTTGATGATTAATGACAACCATTTGGATTTTTTTTCTTTTCTTTTCTGTGATGTCATCACTCTCACTCTTGGCATATTCTGTTGGTACAATAAGACAAACACACGTTTTAATAAATGTTGTAAGACACACAGAGATGGGTAAGTGGTGTGTGCTGTATTTATTTATGTTATTGCTACTGACATACAGAACAGACAGATACATGATCAGTAGCTGACAAAATAATAACCAAAACTCCTTGTTTGTTTCTCTTATGCGTTAAAATGAGTGATTATTGAACTAAATTGACGTTGAAACACACTGTCGTACGATCTGTTGTAATTTGGCAGCTGAGCTTGTTGCAACTGTCTCCACCCTGTCGGCCATGACAGAACAATGTGTTTAAACTATGTTTTGATTCACTCACACTTTGATAAAAATACAGCTCATGGTGGTGTCAGCCAGGTTATTGGCTGATTGACCGCGGTGGAAGTTGCACTTGGATCCTTTTAACCTCTGCTCTGTGTTTTTCTCTCTTTCAGTCCTAGTAAACAAAACAGCTGAACCTGGAGCCACTGTCATTCTGCCATGCCGAGCTCCCAACAGCATAAACTTCAACGTTGTAGAGTGGTCCAGACCTGAACTGGGGACAGAATAT
>NW_019184918.1:0-122 GCF_002260705.1 Seriola dumerili
CTTTAACAAGGACATGTCAGCTGTCCAACTTGAACCACCTGTCCAACAATTCTTAGGCCCCCTTAGTGAGAAAGGTGTTATGCGAAAACCACACCTGTCTATAACACTTGAAGACGCAATTG
>NW_019184919.1:0-113 GCF_002260705.1 Seriola dumerili
GGATAATTGGACCCATTGAGGTGGTGTATATTTCAAAAAGAAGGGGGTCCAGTAGTGATCCTTTGGGCACCCCTGTGGGGAGGGGATGGGATAAGGATGTTTGTCCTTGCCAT
>NW_019184920.1:0-109 GCF_002260705.1 Seriola dumerili
TCATCAGCAATTCTAGTCCGTATACCTGGGTTACAGACCACGAGAGGCCACTAGTGGAGAGCCACTTATTGGTCGACTGACAATTATTAAAGGACAATCCTCAACAAAT
>NW_019184921.1:0-251 GCF_002260705.1 Seriola dumerili
TACCTCTGAGTCCAGGGGTAGACAACCAGGCACCTGAGCGAACGAGTCACACACATAAATGCCACGGGGTTAGATCAAGAGATGAAATATACGCTGAGAAAACGAACATGTGCATACGTTACTAACAATAGGTTACTTCTTAAATATTATTCATGCAGAATAGGAAATAAGTGTCACCTGGAGAGAGCAGCGGGGCCCACGTCATCATAGTCCATCTTGGAGAAGATGTCCTGGATGGTGGCGCGCTCGAA
>NW_019184922.1:0-124 GCF_002260705.1 Seriola dumerili
TACATCTGATTTTTGACAGATGGATTGTCATTAAGGTAGCTACTCTCATGTTTGAATAATGGCTCGGATTCCAAAGTCATTCAAATATCAAGTGATTGCCCAAAAAGAGGTTGAGAACTTACCC
>NW_019184923.1:0-111 GCF_002260705.1 Seriola dumerili
ATCCTAATTCAAATAAAGTGTAAAAACAATAGATTTACGAAAAGTTTCATTAATATTTCTCCTAATTTATTGTGATCAAACTCCTTTAATAAAGTGAATCCACTCAAGTTT
>NW_019184924.1:0-106 GCF_002260705.1 Seriola dumerili
TTTTTATGACCTTTTATGCCTTAATATAATATGATGTTTATTTGACATTTTATGCCATAGTATACAATGATGTTTTTTGACATTTTTATGCCATCCTATACTAGGA
>NW_019184925.1:0-136 GCF_002260705.1 Seriola dumerili
TTTTTGAAAATTTTATGCCATACTATACTATAACGTTTTTTTGAAAATTTTATGCTTTACTATACTGTTGTGCTTTATGCATTAATATACTATGATATTTCTTGATATTTTCATGCCATACTATACTATGACATTT
>NW_019184926.1:0-120 GCF_002260705.1 Seriola dumerili
AGGTTTTGTATCAAGTATTCACAGGAACAGTTAAGAATCTGATGAGAAGACCTTTGCCATTTGTTTCCAGTTCTGCAGCCAGTTAGCTTAGCTTCAGGAAGTTACTGTTCTTGGCCATGA
>NW_019184927.1:0-137 GCF_002260705.1 Seriola dumerili
ATAAAATTACATAGTATAGTATGGCATTAAAAGTAGTATGAGAGACATACTATCGTAAAGGTGAAAAACGACATAGTATCCTGACGCAAAAACAGTCAAAAAAACGACATAGTATAATAAGGCATAAAAACGTCATA
>NW_019184928.1:0-129 GCF_002260705.1 Seriola dumerili
AAATGCCATGGTATAGTAAGGCATGAAAACTTCAAAAAATGTCATACTATAGTGTGGCATGAAAATGTCAAAAAACGACATAGTATGGTATGGCATAAATATGCCATAGTATAGTATGGCATAAAAATT
>NW_019184929.1:0-122 GCF_002260705.1 Seriola dumerili
CGAGCAAACCAGCGCACAATAATGTGAAAAACTCACCCTTAAAGAAACCGCGGTTGATGCGTGGGTTGGTTCGATGGAACCGTCTGCTGACGCTGAAGAGGCCACAAACACGTCCAAGTTCG
>NW_019184930.1:0-133 GCF_002260705.1 Seriola dumerili
GATGAGTGAAGCTGGTTATCATCTGGCTCAGTTCATTCAAGCAGGTTCACATGAAGGAGCTGATTTTTATTACATGTAACATTCAGATAACTATGAGGGAAGTGCATGACAGTGGAAGGACATGACAGTTATT
>NW_019184931.1:0-584 GCF_002260705.1 Seriola dumerili
GATGAGGGAGTGGGCGGGGCTGGGTAACATCCTCTTGTATACAAACTTGGTCAGATCGCAGCCTCCCTTGGCGTGGACAGCGTGTGCCCTGCTGGCACGGCATGCAATCATTCTGCTCACACAGCAGCAGCAACAACCAAAGGTATAAACAAAAGTCCCACCAGTGACGGTGCCCCAAGATCTGAGAACCACTGGTTTACTGACTAATGTTAGCTGAGCCTGAACTACTGTGATATCTGCTGCTGGAGGCTCAGAGCCGTCTGTCATGTTCTCAGTAACAGCTGAGTCCGTCCTCCTATGACAAGGGAACAGCTGTATCCACTACATGGACTTTCTGCAAACAGTCCCACAATGCATCACATTTTAAAGATACACAGATGTTTTGTAGGTTTACAGATGTGTAACATAATACCTGTCTGTGACTGAGTATAAGTGTTTGAAATCACTTTTTACTGTTCACATTAAGTAGACCAATTCTTTTCCAACTCTATCATTTTACCCTGACACTCCTGTAGAGAATGATTTACAGTTCAAATGAAGTCCTTATTTATGTCACACTGCCTGTTATACTGCCCCCCCCCCAC
>NW_019184932.1:0-111 GCF_002260705.1 Seriola dumerili
CTGTTCGTGTTCAGTAATGCAAAGTCAACACAGTTTGTAGTTAATGGGATAAAACCTGCATAAACATTGGTTTGATTGTATTTTAACACTGTAGCAATTCACTTTCAGTGG
>NW_019184933.1:0-131 GCF_002260705.1 Seriola dumerili
GCGATAGAGAGGAAATATAGAAGTGAAATTGGATATAGAACCTTCAGGTTATATATGAGACTGATACAGGTGAGTTTACAAAGATAAACACAAACACATATGAATGTGTATGGTGGATTCTGACAGGAATC
>NW_019184934.1:0-512 GCF_002260705.1 Seriola dumerili
AACGACATAGTGTAGAAAGGTATAAAAATTAAAAAAAAATGCAATAGTATAGTATGGCACAAAATATCAAAAAAAACATAGTATATTAAGGTATAAAAGGTCTTAAAAACCTCATAGTTTGCTAAGACATAAGACGACATAGTATAGTAAGGCATAAAAATGCTAAGAAAAGTCATAGTATAGTATGGCATAAAACGTCAAAAAAACATCATGGTATATTATGGCATAAAAGGTCTTAAAAACGTCATAGTATGGCAAGGAATACAACGACATAGTGTATAAAGGTATAAAAATTTCAAAAAACGCAATAGTATAGTATGGCATAAAAATACCAAAAAACGTCATAGTATAGTATGGCATAAAACGTCAAAAAAACATCATGGTATATTATGGCATAAAAGGTCTTAAAAACGTCATAGTATGGCAAGCAATACTACGACATAGTGTATAAAGGTATAAAAATTTCAAAAAAGGCAATAGTATAGTATGGCATAAAAATACCAAAAAACGTC
>NW_019184935.1:0-329 GCF_002260705.1 Seriola dumerili
GCAATGGATGAAGAAATCCAGTCATTAAAGGAAAACAACACATTTACTCTGACTACTCTGCCAAAGGGCAAGAAAACAGTGGGGGGTAAATGGGTTTATTCTGTAAAGACTGACATTGAAGGTAAAGACAAGTGCAAAGCAAGATTTGTGGCAAAGGGTTACAGTCAGAAGATGGGGATTGATTATGGTGAAACTTTCTCCCCAACAGCAAATTTGACAAGTGTAAGAGTACTGTTACAGAAAGCAGCACAGGAGAACCTGTTGCTTCATCAAATGGACGTAAAAACTGCTTACTTACATGCTCCGATAGATTACGAGATCTACACAGA
>NW_019184936.1:0-137 GCF_002260705.1 Seriola dumerili
TTTTTTTACAATTGCTAACTCACATTTCTCAAAAAAAAAACTAAATAAAATAAATAATTGTAAACTGCAACATATAAAAATGAAAGATTTATACCAGGAAAGGAAAGGGGGCAGGTTAGTGAATCCAGTGGCAATCG
>NW_019184937.1:0-123 GCF_002260705.1 Seriola dumerili
CAACCAACAATCAGTAAACCATTTAAGGGTTGGGCAAAACAGTTGAATTGTTAAATAAAAACTAATAACACATTGAAATGTAACAAATACTGAACTGAACTCTATATCCAAATGAAATGTCAC
>NW_019184938.1:0-118 GCF_002260705.1 Seriola dumerili
TTTTGCCATTTTATGACACATTGTACTATGATGTTTTTTTAACAGTTTTAGGCCTTATTATAATATGTCTTTGTATCCGTTACATTACTATGATGTTTTTATGACCTTTTATGCCTTA
>NW_019184939.1:0-101 GCF_002260705.1 Seriola dumerili
ATTATATCTGTGTGATTTGCAGTAAATGGGTCACAATGTGCAAAAACAACAGCTTTGTTGACTAAAACAAATTGGTGGAGATACTGTAAAACTTTCAGCCA
>NW_019184940.1:0-140 GCF_002260705.1 Seriola dumerili
AGGCCTGTAGTCACTGGTGGCACTGTCTACTCAGCAACCCCTCCCCCTGGTCAGCAGGTTGAGGAGGCTTCTTCCCTTCTAGCTGGCTTGTGGAGACTTCTAGGCATTTTATTTCTTGTGGGGTCATTGTTGCGGTTGGC
>NW_019184941.1:0-248 GCF_002260705.1 Seriola dumerili
ATATCAAGAGCTCTCGGGTCATTGTAAGAGACGTATTGTGTCAACGTTCAGAGCGTCCGCAGTTTCCTGAAGAAGTGAAGTAGCCATTGTTACATGTTGCTTAGTGATCTTTGATTTCCGTCACTACGGCAACGTGTTGGAATATAGTATATATAATAGTATATATATAATAGTCGCTGCTTAAAGTCCATTTTATGAACTCATTAACTCAAACAGACAAAACACAAACAACTTCAGAAAACATCTTC
>NW_019184942.1:0-326 GCF_002260705.1 Seriola dumerili
TGTCAAGTCAGCTAGAAGCACCAATTGAAATTATGTCAAAAGTCTCCTGACTAAAACACAGAAATGTCAGTCGAGTGTTTGATAAACACTACAGGTATCAGAGAAATGTCTAATCAGCTAACCTGAATCAGCTGTTTGTGCCTAACTGCACTCAGAGGTTGCCATGGAGATTTTGTTTATTACCTTTCTGACTACAAAATGGAGGCTTTCCTGTAAAGATCAAAGATAGAATCAGATTTCACTTCAGGGGGGTCGGTAACTGAGCATAAGACGTAATGTTCTTCCCTGTTTTTTCACAGCTTTTCTGAATGACTCTAGCTTGTTGA
>NW_019184943.1:0-126 GCF_002260705.1 Seriola dumerili
GCACGTGTGGGCAGCACGAAGGTGGGCAGCCTTGGTATTCATTTTTGTGCATGTTTCTAGCCACATGCCGTACAGGAGATGTGTGTTAGAGCACCGGAAAATGACACATGCAGAAAGAGAAGACGG
>NW_019184944.1:0-138 GCF_002260705.1 Seriola dumerili
CCCCCCGGGATTCAAACCCACGAGCTTAATTTTAAGGGTGAACTGCTCTAACCACTGTACTAATGTTCAATTCCTCCACACCATCATTAATAGTATTCAATAAAAACATAAAGGGCATTAAAAACAATAGTATTTTAA
>NW_019184945.1:0-906 GCF_002260705.1 Seriola dumerili
TAACGGGATTCGTGTTGCATGGAAACACCGGACGGAACAATGAGGCGGCAAGTGCTGTTGTTTATCTCCTTCCTCTCTCTTTCATCGGTGGCCGGACAGGTCAGCTACTCCATTCCCGAGGAGATGGCAAAGGGCTCATTAATCGGTAACATCGCTCAGGATCTAGGTTTAGACAGGAAACGACTAACATCAGGTAAAGCTCGGATTTTTACTGGAGACAGTGCTGAGCACATCGAGCTGAATAGCGAACGAGGAGTCCTCCTTATCAAAGAGAAAATAGACAGAGAAGCGCTGTGTGGACAGACGACGCCCTGCGCTTTGCATTTTCAGATTATATTGGAAAACCCTATGGAATTTTATACTGTTGTTGTCGAAATTACAGATATAAACGACAATACTCCAGTATTTGAAAAAACTGACATGAAATTCAAAATAAGCGAGTCTGCCGTAATAGGAGCGAAATTCTTGCTAGAGAGGGCATTAGATCCCGATGTTGGCATGAATAGTCTGCAGAGTTATTATCTGACTAAGACTGAGAATTTTGTGCTGAAACTGAAGGATCAACCCGATGGAGAAAAGATTGTTGAAATGGTTTTACAAAAACCTCTTGACAGAGAGAAGGAAGAGGAGATATTTCTAGTTTTAACTGCGGTAGACGGAGGGGAACCAAACCTATCTGGGACAGCGCAGATACATGTTACAGTGCTTGATGCTAATGACAATGCGCCTGTTTTTACGAAGACGGTTTACAAAGCTACAATAACAGAAAACGCCCCCAAAGGTACAGTCATAACCAGGGTCACTGCTTCTGATGCTGATAAAGGATCAAATTCCAAGATAACATATTCAATATCCAACACCGCTGCAGATGTAAGAGACATGTTTGAAATTCATGAAATAAATGGG
>NW_019184946.1:0-108 GCF_002260705.1 Seriola dumerili
TGTCACTGAAGTTCCACAGTCTAAACAGCCTTTATAAAACACTTTTTGAAATTATTAGATTTAGATTCACATTGATGGATATTGATAGCTTGAAAAATAGCTAATAAC
>NW_019184947.1:0-179 GCF_002260705.1 Seriola dumerili
CTTACTATAATATGGCGTTTTTATGCCTTACTATACTATCATGTTTTTTTTGCATTTTTATGCCTTACTATATGATGACGTTTCTTGCCATTTTTGTGCCTTATCATAGTATGGCGTATTTTGACATTTTTATGCCTTAATATACTATAACGTTTTTTTGCATTTTTATGCCTTACTAT
>NW_019184948.1:0-110 GCF_002260705.1 Seriola dumerili
CTGGAGGTTTTTGTTCGAGAGAGTCACTGTCTTTATTACTGTGCATACTTGCTGCTCCAAAATATTCTCCGCTGTCTTCAGGGTGTCTCAGGTTCAGGATGTGAAGAAAA
>NW_019184949.1:0-198 GCF_002260705.1 Seriola dumerili
TAGTGTCAGTCCCATACACAACCCAAATAGCTGTGTAAGCAGGGGCGGGAGGGAGAGAGCGGAGCGGCCGACCGACCGACCAGGGCCGAGCCGGGAACTGAGCGAGGATGCAGAGGCCAGCAGCAGCAGCGCAGACAAGCAACAGCAGCGAAGACAGAGCAGAGGAGCAAGCCAGCAAGCAGCTGTGAACAAGCAACA
>NW_019184950.1:0-112 GCF_002260705.1 Seriola dumerili
GGCATAAAAATGTGAACAAAACGTTGTAGTATTGTATGGTATAATATAATAATATTTCATATATAATATTTCGTATTATAAGGCACAAATGTGTCAAAAAACATCATAGTAT
>NW_019184951.1:0-134 GCF_002260705.1 Seriola dumerili
AATTAAAGAGGTATAATTATATTGTGATTTGAAAAATATGGGTGCAAGAAAATTGATTCATTTGATTATAAATATTGCATTTTTTAAAACAATTACATTTCGCATGAATGGTAAAATGTTGTGCATGTTTTGTA
>NW_019184952.1:0-150 GCF_002260705.1 Seriola dumerili
TTGACTGAAACGCTTGCATTCTGTCATCTGAAAGATATGGTACGAGTCGATATCTTGCTAATTCCTCAAAAAAAAAAAAAAAATTAGGAAGGAACACAAAGATCAATAATGCTCCTTTGAAAACGCCTTTCCAACATTCCAGTCATGCAG
>NW_019184953.1:0-140 GCF_002260705.1 Seriola dumerili
TTAAACATCCCAGGTTGCATTTTTTCCTTTTTCAGGTTTTACATGATATGCCTGTGTTGACGCTTTTTCCCGGTTGGTTTTATTATAGTTACAGCTATTTCTTATTATGATTTGTTTGTTAATATTGTTTTGTTTCATTT
>NW_019184954.1:0-111 GCF_002260705.1 Seriola dumerili
AAATGAAATGAAATGAAATGAAATGCAGCATCAACTAATGTTGATAAAAATCTTTATTTCTATAATGAAAAGGCATCAGACAGTAAGTGTCGATCGGTTGTGCAGACACAC
>NW_019184955.1:0-131 GCF_002260705.1 Seriola dumerili
TTTTCGGCTTTTTTTGTGATAAATATATGATATATATATTTTTTTTTTTTTAAAAATGCAATACTATGTTAACAGGCTAGCTAGCTAATATTACTGGTTTAATTACTTCCTGCTGCCTCTGTCAGAGCAAC
>NW_019184956.1:0-110 GCF_002260705.1 Seriola dumerili
TGTTGTGAGTATTTGCAGGGCACGTGTTGCCAAATTGATAATAATATAATATTATATAATAAATATAATAATATTATATATAATAATGCATTCCCCCTAATCTCACCTGC
>NW_019184957.1:0-189 GCF_002260705.1 Seriola dumerili
CATGTCTGTCGCTGATGTCGGGCCAGAGATGGACTGAGGAACAGGACTGATCCTGTTCAGCCTTAACACATTCCACACATTCTCATATCCTTCCCATGGGCGGGGACCAATTCATCCATCAGAGAGCGACGACTCGACTTGCTGGAGTACCTGACTGCACTACACGCCCACTCACTCGCCCCCCCCCCC
>NW_019184958.1:0-108 GCF_002260705.1 Seriola dumerili
AACCAGGAACTGCTGCAAGTGATGCTGAATGTGGAGAAAGAAACAGTTTAAACGTGATAATAATTGTGATCAGCGCTGTATTGCTTTTATTAGTGATTGGCTTTGTTT
>NW_019184959.1:0-163 GCF_002260705.1 Seriola dumerili
TAGTAGTATACAACTGATATATACAACTATACAACAAACTTTTTTTTTTTTTAATGCAATGGTATCGGATCAGTTATCGGCCATATATCAGAGTCAGTCATGCTCAGTCTATCATGTCGCCTTATATCATCCTCAATATATTTACATCAAGATAGCTGGTGGA
>NW_019184960.1:0-114 GCF_002260705.1 Seriola dumerili
AAATGTGTGACATCTTAGACATAAACTGAAGTTAGGGACTGTCTCAAAAGTGAATTCAAATGAGCCAAGGGTCCTATTTTAATCTTAATAATCTTTTATTCGTTTTTCAAAGAA
>NW_019184961.1:0-129 GCF_002260705.1 Seriola dumerili
CGGGGATTCCCTACTGAGTCTGGCATATAGCTACCGCCTAGGGCACACAACAGTAATGAATTCAGTCCACATGGTGTGTGCTGCCATTGAGAAAACCATGATGGAGAGGTTCCTGCCCAGGCCAACACA
>NW_019184962.1:0-234 GCF_002260705.1 Seriola dumerili
ATCCGGGCAGAAATGGACAAAGCTGATTCTTATTGGCTAGTTGGACTCATTAACTCTTACCCCTTTTGCTCTCAAGTATGACAGCATGTATAAGGCAAATCAGCACCGTATATGTGTGTTCTTGTATGTGCATGTGGTTGTGTATAGTGTTGTAGTCTACCTTACCCCCCCCCCACACACACACACACACACACACCATCACCCCCCCACACACCCCATTTTTATCACTGAAGG
>NW_019184963.1:0-304 GCF_002260705.1 Seriola dumerili
ACACACACACACACACACGTACCTGCTCCATATTATTATTGTCATGTTGTTGTGTCTCTGTAGTTGATATTTGTGTGATGGGGATTTGCACATATTGTATTTTGTCTTGGGTTGAGATGTGTTGCACTTGTGATTTACTACAGATGGAGATATGCAGATGAAGGCCAACGTCCTGATAACAGAACTGTTTGATACAGAACTGATAGGTGAAGGAGCCCTGCCCAGCTATGAACATGCTCATCAAAACCTGGTCCAGGTGTGTGTTTGTGTGTGTACGTATGCATGTGTGTGTGTGTGTGTGTGT
>NW_019184964.1:0-103 GCF_002260705.1 Seriola dumerili
GTTGGTCAATTAAATTAGATCACTAATGAAAAAAAAAAAAAACACAACCCTTTTTTTGTTCACGGTATCTTAACTATATAAAACCTAGTAGGCTGAAAATAAC
>NW_019184965.1:0-193 GCF_002260705.1 Seriola dumerili
ATCCAATTGAGAATCTCTGGCAAGACTTGAAAATTGCTGCACCACCCACAGCATCAAAAAAAACATCAACAGCAACGTTAACAGCAACATCAACAGCAATGTTAACAGCATCAACAACAGCAACGTCAACAGCACCATCAACACCATCCACAGCACCATCAACTGTCATGGTCTCAGCCTGGAGGCTCCAGGG
>NW_019184966.1:0-115 GCF_002260705.1 Seriola dumerili
CAATTGCACAGTACAGTGTCCACTTAGTAGTGACTCCAACATTATTAAACCTTTTTATGGTTATGTTTAGACTCTCAAAGCAAGAACATGATCTGGTTTAATACAGAAAAAGTTC
>NW_019184967.1:0-106 GCF_002260705.1 Seriola dumerili
CACACTTTTATTTTTTAGACAAAATTGCTGAAGAGGAAGAGATTCTGCGGGTAACTTGCTGCTCAGATTTTTTTTTTAATTATTAGTTTATTAAAATAATATAACG
>NW_019184968.1:0-105 GCF_002260705.1 Seriola dumerili
AAACGTAAAAAAAAACGTCAAAGTATAGTAAGGTATAAATGTCAAAAAATTTCATAGTATAGTTATGCAGGAAATGTCAGAAAACGTCATACTATAAGGCATAAA
>NW_019184969.1:0-164 GCF_002260705.1 Seriola dumerili
CACACACACACACGAAAGCACTTGTTGAATTCAAGAGGAATATCCTTGCTGCATTAACTGCTGCATTTAAAACCAAAAAATATACCTTCAATCATAACTTTCATATTTCTGTCTTCTTTAGGCAGTGATGAAGTTTGGTCATGATCAACACAAGGAATCTTTCT
>NW_019184970.1:0-177 GCF_002260705.1 Seriola dumerili
CCTGACCACCTGTTTGGCAGTAACTTACCATAAGTGTGTGTCACTGCTCAGGAGACTTGATTGAGATTGAGGTTTGGTGATATGTTTACTGTATGTTGTATTGATGTTGATACTCAGAAGGTGATAACAGTTTTATCAGTCACTTATCAGCACTATAATCATGCAGCACCTGAGTTC
>NW_019184971.1:0-114 GCF_002260705.1 Seriola dumerili
CCACAGAAGACGTAGTGTGAGGCAAGGTTTCCTCATATGCAAAGTGAAGCAACATCTCCATCAGATCCATTTCATGTCATGTATGATTACTGACACTATAGGTACCTAAAGTTT
>NW_019184972.1:0-109 GCF_002260705.1 Seriola dumerili
CATCAACTCTTTATCTCTGTAACACACACAACAAACACTGAATACTGACACGTTTCAAAGCTTTCACATGAAGGTTCCTCGTCCCCACAGAGACACTCAAAGCTAATGC
>NW_019184973.1:0-2076 GCF_002260705.1 Seriola dumerili
GGCTCCGTCACCATCAGCTGTAGGACCAGTCAGGATGTTCATGTTCATAGCAACAAACATTGTTTAGCCTGGTACCAACAGAGAGATGGAGAAAAACCTAAACTGCTTATTTACCTTGCTACCAATCGAGCATCAGGGATTCCAGGTCGTTTTACAGGCAGTGGATCAAACTCTGACTTCACTCTGACCATCAGTGGAGTCCAGACTGAAGATGCAGCAGTTTACTACTGTCCGTTTAACTCTGTTCACGGTTGTTGTGTGTGTTTATTTCAGTGATAGAGAGATATACGGCAGTTAGGCTCACGATTTACTTTTAACGAATATAGACTCAAACTCTCTCACTCACCTTCAGATAGGGGCGGACACACCGAACCTCGAGAGATGTATGTGTTCAGCGCGGCGCAGTGTGTGCGACAGACATCCTGTCTACCTGTGTGTTTGCATATGTGTCCCTGCTCTCTGCGCATACGTCCTGGGATTAGGCTTCTTTAGTTGATATACACTCACACTGTTCTGAGGTGTGCTACTGTAACGTGTGTGATCTGACGACCATATAACTTTCGTTATTCGCACTGAAATATAATGGGCACTGATGCACACTTGTTTTACTCTTTCAGATATCACCACGTTCATGGTGAATAACTGGTGTTCTGGAGTGGTTGTGAGAAGAGAGGTGTGTGCGAGGGATCTTGTTGGTTTTCTTTGTGAAAATATCAAACATTCGTGAGAAACTGTGTTAGTCAACGTGGGTAGACAACGCGCTTATTGTTTTAACGGGAGGAGAGACAATTGCTTGTTTTTCAAGTGTCCAAAGACACTTGTGACTCAGTGAAACAGACGAGTGAGTGTACGTGTGCAATATTACTTATAATTACCATCACCTTCCAGCTAAAAGTAGTATTCGTGACAATATTATGTTACTTATTAAGTTACAGAGTGTGGAGAGTCGTCAATGATTAAGTACATGAAAGTGTGGCAGAGTATTATTTCACTGAGAGACAAATTGCTTACAGTCAACATCCAGTCTGGTTCCTCCACAAACGTTTTCCACAGTGAAACAAATCATTGAGCCGTCGTCACAAACCTCTCACTGTAGAGAGACACATTTACGCGGCTTGCTGGTTGACCTGTGACGTCATAGAACAAAGCTCAAGCGTTGACCTCCACCGCATAATCTGTTTTTAATATTTTTTAAATCAGACATGTGAGAAATGAACCCAACCGCAGAACCATATTTATAAAATTTGTCAATATTCTAATTTATTCATTTTAAGAAAAAATCAACCTTTGGCTTCATTCATTAAATATAGGACGAAGAATACTCAGAATAAAGTTACTCAAACACAATAAAACCTAAATACGTGCATGGAAATAAGTATTACAGCAATCCTGATCGAATATCCTGATCAGCTGATTGATCCATTGATAAACAGCATGATCAGCAGTGATCCAAGTCCCTGCTGGAGTCAGTCAGAGCCTTTCCATAGAGAGTCCCTTTTGCAATCAGCAGCAACATGCTCAGTGCTTCTGGGAGAGTTTTATAGTCCTGAGAGTTGAAGACTGGATGACTTGACATGCTGTCGTTCATGACAACAGAAGACACAGGAAATTCCTCCTGCAAATTCAGAAACATGAACTTTGGTCTTCCGTCCCTCAATCTTGGACCTCTCCCCTGCTGCTGTTCACAGGTAACGTCCAGAGAATCAAACTCCCTCTCCTCTATCAACAATCTCGTCCCTCCTGAAATGAAGACGACAAAACCATGACGCTGCTTTTATGTTTTCTGTCTCTGTGTTTCCTTCAGAGTCACAGAGACAGGTCACAGTGACTCAGTCTGGAGCAGTGAGCTCTTGCTCTGGGAGCCTAACGCCGACTTAATTCAAAGCACAACCCTAAAACCAAGTCTTGGTCCTCACAAAGCACATTGAAGCTGAAGATCGGCCCAAATATCCTCACAAGTCTAACACGTCCTCACAACGACGAAACGTCCTGAACTGCTTGTGGAGATTAAACATCTTTTTTACCTGACATTTTTACCATTCATGTTCCCTCCTTTCACAGATTATTTAATTAGTC
>NW_019184974.1:0-153 GCF_002260705.1 Seriola dumerili
ACAGAGAACAGAGCACATCAAGCACCTGGCAAAACAATGGAGACAGAAATTGATGACAGTTATTCTGGTGCTGCCTTGTAGCTTAAGATTTGCTATACTAATCTATCTATGTTGATAAAGATGTGAGCTACAATCAACTCAGACATTTAGTGT
>NW_019184975.1:0-493 GCF_002260705.1 Seriola dumerili
CAGTGTATGGTCTATCACATTTTCAAAATAAAAGAAAATCCACTTCGCTGACTATTAGCTCTCAAAGTAAGAGTACTTCATAGAAATGCAATAGAGTCAAAAGTCACAAGTTTCTGAAAAAGTACAGAACTGAAGTAAATGAACTTTTCTTACTGTCGTCCTCTGTGAACAAACATAAACAAACCCATGTTTCCTTTGTTGTTATGCTTTGAAACCGACTGTAGTTGTGACGGTAACATCCCTGTAGAAGTTTACGGTGTGAATGTGTAAAACGAGTGTGACTGAGTTTCACAGTGAAGATGTTCGGTGGTTTTTCTTGTAGCTGCTCGGCCTCGACTCGTCTCTCAGCCATTTGTCATCGAAGCCCTTTGGCAGCACGTCTTCCTCCCTGTAGCCTGTTTGTTGTTCAACAGACTGCGAGCTAATTTTAGACTCAGCGTGCACGCCGTGCTGCTAATGGAAATGTGTGAGTGTGTGAGTGTGTGAGTGTGTG
>NW_019184976.1:0-102 GCF_002260705.1 Seriola dumerili
CCACTGCTGCTTCCAGGGAGCAGCTCATAGCTGTAGGAGTGCTGTGATCCATCAGGAACAGCTTTGTACCAGTAGAACCTCCATCCTGCAGATGGATGTTCA
>NW_019184977.1:0-148 GCF_002260705.1 Seriola dumerili
GAGCCTAAAGTTACTGACGTCACTAGCTGTACAACAGCCAAGAGCAACAGACACAATCCTAATAACCGCTAAAACGTCTGTGGACAACGTCAATATCACCACCTGAAATGTTTATCAGTCGTTGCACTGATTATACTTTTAGCTTCAG
>NW_019184978.1:0-143 GCF_002260705.1 Seriola dumerili
CATTATAGTATAGATAGGCCTTAAAAGTGAAAAAAACGATATAGCATAGTATCGCAAAAAAAAGTGAGAGAGACAATCAGGTGTCGTGTAGCGCAGTGGGTTAAGGCAGGCGCCCCATATATAGAGGCTACAGTCCTCGCTGC
>NW_019184979.1:0-128 GCF_002260705.1 Seriola dumerili
AGTTAAAAACTAGAAACTTAAAACATTGATAGAAAGCTTCTTCACTAAGATTCTGATATCTGCTTAAAGTGTTGATCAGCCTATTTCTCAATTACTTAATTAGTATAATTTCTCACTTTACCCTAGAT
>NW_019184980.1:0-110 GCF_002260705.1 Seriola dumerili
AGTCTCACTAATGAAACTGGCTCATCATCTCCCACTGCAGCACAAAGAAGCACATTTAGCATAAAGTTCACACATCAAATCTCAAACTGTCGTCTACTACAAAAAGTTTC
>NW_019184981.1:0-114 GCF_002260705.1 Seriola dumerili
TTTCCCCAGGAACCAGGAACCTTTTGAGGAACTATGTGTTTCCACCGCAGGAACCAGGGTCTAAATTTAGTTCCTGGGAATTAGTCGACCCCTTAAAAGGTACCTGGTTGGGGG
>NW_019184982.1:0-152 GCF_002260705.1 Seriola dumerili
ACAATGTCCTAAAGTCCAAGGTGATATCATAGTGTTTCCATTAGGACCCCCACATCCCACAGGCGAAGTCCGCTTACTCTGCAATAGCGAACCACCAGCGACGCTTGTCATTTTAACAGCTGAAAGTGACACTAAGAAGAGAAGCTGCAGCT
>NW_019184983.1:0-122 GCF_002260705.1 Seriola dumerili
GTCCAAACTGTTTCCAGTAGACAGGAACACGGCCAGCGTCACAGCCATCCATCTCAGGCCGGCCATCTGAGTGTTTTTAACAACAGCATCACCACAGAGCATTAAAACAGGGAGAGTGATAA
>NW_019184984.1:0-116 GCF_002260705.1 Seriola dumerili
TGACATTTTTGTGCCATACCATACTATGTCATTTTATGGCGTTTTTATGCCGTAATATACTATGTCATTTCATTCCCTACCATACTAAGCCGTTTTTATGACATTTTACACCATAA
>NW_019184985.1:0-234 GCF_002260705.1 Seriola dumerili
GTCTTTACAGTAACTTCACCACAAGCTCAACTACTTTCTCTTTCCTCCATATATCCGCTCACACACTGCTTACCTGACACACATGGCAGGAGACAGGTGAGGAGACACACACAGACGGTCAGCACTGAAGAAAACATCTTCTTCTTCTGCTGGTTAATAACCGCCAGCTTCCTGGAGAATCGATGAAGGCAGTGTGAAGCAGCTGAAAGGCAGTAAGTGGACTGTGACCGAAGA
>NW_019184986.1:0-103 GCF_002260705.1 Seriola dumerili
CTTGGTCTTGATGGTGGCAATGGCAGCATTAACATCTTTTGGCACCACATCACCACGGAACAGCAGGCAGCAAGCCATGTATTTACCGTGGCGAGGGTCACAT
>NW_019184987.1:0-380 GCF_002260705.1 Seriola dumerili
TTTGTAAACTGATTCGTTCAGTTCAGCGTTCACAAAAAAATATTCCTGCACAACAATGACCTTTGTAGCCAATAAGGCTACATTAATAAATACGTGGTTAAGGTTGTTCATTCATCCGCTCCAACCTCCTCCTAACATGGACTTGGACTAGCTGTGTCCCGATTCAGGGGCTGCATCCTCCAGACGCTGCATTTGAAGACTGATTGCGTCACAGCAGTCATTTCAAAGGCTCTTTCAAATGTGGCAGAGAATTGCTTTCTTCTTTTCCTGAGCCACGAATGATACAACAAGTGAATCCTTTGTGGCCCAACCTATCCCAAGATTCATTGTGGCTGGTAATAAAAATAATATGGCAGCAAACAACAGTGACAGAGAGCCTG
>NW_019184988.1:0-137 GCF_002260705.1 Seriola dumerili
GGCTGAGTGTTGGCTGTTACTCTTTGAAAGTGATTTGGTGCGAAAAGTCTCCGTTACATCAACTGTTTACTTCAAATGCCGAAGGTAACAGGCCTTTATTAGAGGCAGGTCTTCGTTTCTAATTTCCTCTGTTTCAT
>NW_019184989.1:0-104 GCF_002260705.1 Seriola dumerili
TTGGAAAAATTGTGATACTTTATGAATAACAAACATCTTAGAGGGAAACTGTATTATCCTGTATCATCCTGAGAAACTGTATTATCCTGAATAGAACTTTCTAT
>NW_019184990.1:0-117 GCF_002260705.1 Seriola dumerili
ATACATGCTAAATGCCTTCCCATACCTCGGCAGAGATGAAACGAGGCCACCAAAACAAAGGATGGGCGAAAATGTTGCGATGAGGCTGGTGGAGCCCTTCATGGGAAAGGGAAGAAA
>NW_019184991.1:0-108 GCF_002260705.1 Seriola dumerili
TTTTTTTGGAGAGTATTTGATGTTTCAAGTCATTTTTGTGTTCACAAAAAATTATAATGATTTTAGCAGTTAAAAGCATGTCTGTAGACCCTTCAGAAAGGGTGGATC
>NW_019184992.1:0-146 GCF_002260705.1 Seriola dumerili
ACTTTAACACTTGTAACATACACACATTGAAATAAGTGTTATTACTGGTGCTATGTTCAGACTTTATGATCAACACTCTGCTGTGTATTAAGCTTGGACTGTTATTTTATAATATTAACTGTGGTGATCTTTCCTGCCTGAAACAA
>NW_019184993.1:0-197 GCF_002260705.1 Seriola dumerili
AGTTTTCACTTGTCTAGTGAAATATCTCAACATCTACTCGATGGCGTGGCACCAAATCCTCTGCAAACATTAATGGTTCACAGACAATGAAGTTTTCATTCAGCACCATCATCAGCTCAAATTTTTACTTTAAACACGACATTCCCTTCAGCCTCAGATGTACCTGCAAACGTTAGCGATACTAAAATTGTACCTGC
>NW_019184994.1:0-140 GCF_002260705.1 Seriola dumerili
CAGTTGGTCGGACACCCAATAATCTCTGCTCTCCACGACAACTGACTCTGGGTGTAAGTATGGCTGAAGTCTTTTAGTCATGCAGAGTTTGTCTTCAAAAGTGAGTGCTTTTATTTTGCTATTTTGCAAATCCGACTTGT
>NW_019184995.1:0-106 GCF_002260705.1 Seriola dumerili
AAAGAATAAAATGAAATAGTATAGTATGGCATACCACGTAAAAAAATATCATATTATATTAAGGCACAAAATGTCATAAAAAGGTCATAGTATGGTAATGAATAAA
>NW_019184996.1:0-142 GCF_002260705.1 Seriola dumerili
CAAAGATATTAGAATATAAAACCTTAGAATATAAAAAATGATATTTTCCATTGACTGTAAACATGCATGTGGCACAATGTCACCATGATATCATTACTGGCCGAAGAACAAGTATAAAGACCTGATATTTTTTTATTCTGAG
>NW_019184997.1:0-178 GCF_002260705.1 Seriola dumerili
TTTCCCTTTTCCCATAGCTGTGTCGTAACATAAAGACTGCAAACATATGGTGACCGGGAGGACAATACACCATTATTTCTTTGTATATAGAAACCAACATGGATGCAACTGAAACCTGGGTCTGTGAGCAGTCCACAATCAGTAAGTGAAATACTCGGTGAGTGAAATTTCCCGGGTT
>NW_019184998.1:0-150 GCF_002260705.1 Seriola dumerili
AGATTTGAAGAAACAGTGAGTGACTGAAAAAGTAGAGAAGACTGGAAGCCAGATTAATGTTATCCACAACTAAAATTCTCCAACAATGTTCTGTTGTGTCTCATTTCACACAGTGGTAGTATATTTAGGTATTTGCTCTTATTAAATATC
>NW_019184999.1:0-109 GCF_002260705.1 Seriola dumerili
CAAATGCTCTTCTCGACCCCCGTCTGGGAGGGGGGAGGGGGGGAGGGAGGAGGTGGGGCTGTCGGCTGTCGTCCGAGCATCTCTCAGGCTGGTTTCTGAGCTTCAGGGA
>NW_019185000.1:0-129 GCF_002260705.1 Seriola dumerili
GAAAAAAGTAAGTGTATCTTAACATTTTTTACAGCAAATCTTCTGTAAAGGACTTTTTGAATATATATATATATATACATACTATTCCCCGCTAATTGATACGACCTATCATACTGTCAGGTTACATGT
>NW_019185001.1:0-143 GCF_002260705.1 Seriola dumerili
TGCTGTCTTATTTTGGTATTCCCTGTGTACAAACTGGTAGATTTTTGCTGTTTGCAGCAGCGCCTCAGAGTGGTGAGGTCAACCAGTTGATGAACAGTTTATCTAACAATTTTGTCCAGAGAAACACACCTTGATAAGCACCG
>NW_019185002.1:0-556 GCF_002260705.1 Seriola dumerili
AAACGTGTTGAATTAAGATAAATCTCATGAAAAATTACACGTAAAAGAAACCTGTTGTGTTGTATTTTTAGAATAATTTTTACCAATGACAACAGAGGCCAGCTTCTTTGTCAGAGTGTTTAGACCATAAAACAGTTAGTTTTAGATTTCAATATGAGGTCAGATGTTTTCTTCCCATCAGTAACTGAGTTTCAGCAGCTCATTAAATACTCATTTGACACAGACGCATGCTCTGTGTTGTACCAGAAACCCTGAATATATATATATTGCTGAAATGTTCTTGGGAGGTCAAAACATATTTTACAGTTTCCTAAATGCAACATATGCTGGATAATTAATACAGAGACAAACATTATACTAAACTAAATCTGAGTATGTTTTTTGATGCAGGTCTCTTATTAACAATTTGTTGTTCTGTTGCAGACTCTGAGGTGTCCTGTGTTTTCATGGAGAGCTGCATCTTACCGTGCAGCTTCCAGGACGACACTGATGTGGTCATCCACTGGATTCAGGTGAGAGCAGGAAACAGTCCTGTCCACTCCTTCTACTACAAGAG
>NW_019185003.1:0-448 GCF_002260705.1 Seriola dumerili
TAAAACACAGAAGAAGAAGAAAATATGGAGCTTTAAAGTTCAGGTGTAAGAAAGAGAAATCTATAAATAAATCAAAATTTGATTTTGATTTGATGTATAGAAATCTAATCCTGTGTATGGTTTGTGTGTCTTGGCTCTGGACTGGTGAAACGTACATACAGTAAACGCCTCTGAAATCTGACCGTGGGATCCGGGATCCCTCACTGTCCCTGCACTCAGGAGGAGGACGACCTGAACCACATGATCAGGTTCCTATCGAACCATTAGACCAGAGGATTTCAAAACGGGAGGTGAAGGAGAACTGAAGGGGAGGCACAGAGGGAGAGACGTGACCTTACGCCTATTTTTAGATTCAACTTGACTCACGCCATCATCCATATGATCTCCAGGGTTCCTCACAAATAAACTTCCATGAATCTGCACAGAAATCTTTTTTTTTTTTTTTTTT
>NW_019185004.1:0-1102 GCF_002260705.1 Seriola dumerili
GTGTGTGTGTGTGTGTGTGGTGTCACCAAACAGAACTAAGAGTTACCTTGCACTCTGCTCTCAAGATCGTTCTTCTCATTTTGCAGGTCTAGCATTGAAACAGAAAACAGCATTTCATCAATAATCAGTGGAGCAGCTGGTATCTTTCCTCCATCACACTGTATGAATGGACTGATTGTGTGTATGAGCATTTCCAAAGGGGTTGAACATACTGTCGTAGTCGTCCTGCACTTTGTGATAGTCCGCGGTCCGTTGGTCTACCTCCTGCTGCAGCTGGTTGATCAAGGCGTCCTTCTCCTGCAGCTGCTGCTGTAGGTTAGCAGCGTTCTCCACAGCGTCTTTCACCTGCCTCTCCTTGTCTGTTTGATGAGATGTATAACTGAGAAAACACATCAAATGGCACACTGGACCTCAAGGATACAGTGTCCCACTATTAAACTGCCTGCTTTAAGTCAACCATTACCTTTCCTCTGTTACATCCTGATGAATCTACTCATTGTAAGTACGAGCAGAGACGTGAACTTACTGCTGTTTTCAGACTGCAGTTTTTGATTCTCCTCGGTCTGGTCTTTAAAATCCTGCTGCAGCTGTTTGAAGGCAGCGTCCCTCTCCCTCAGCTGCCGCTGCAGGCGATCTGCATCCTCCTGGCTCTGTTGCAGTTGTCTTTTTAATTCTGTTTGATGAAATATTCAGTGCAAACACTGCGTCACTGGCTCTCATGGACAGACGTGTGCGTCGAGCGTTACAATAAGGTCACATTGAGGATCTCACCTTCACAGTGGGTGTTGGCATCATTGC
Organism: Seriola dumerili; assembly: GCF_002260705.1. NCBI lineage: Eukaryota > Metazoa > Chordata > Actinopteri > Carangiformes > Carangidae > Seriola > Seriola dumerili. The sequence goes on from NW_019185004.1 coordinate 799, forward strand.
AGCACATTTTCAGTTCTTTGACCTCTTGCTTTAAGTCTGACAGAGGGAGGGGGTCGAAAACAGAGGCACGTATCAAACACCGACCAACATTATAAAAGTGATGGGCAAGTTTTAATGAAGTTGTTCAACATTTTGGGAGTTAGATGAGAAGATAAACACCACGCTCACGTCTGTAGGATAAATATGAAGATGCCGCTGGTTAGCTTAGCTTAACATAAAGACTGGAAAGAGTGGGGAAACAGCTAGCCGGGCCCTTTCCAAAGGTAGCAAAATCCACCAACCAGCACCTCTACACTAATTAACA
>NW_019185005.1:0-101 GCF_002260705.1 Seriola dumerili
AAAAAAAAAAATCTTACTATAGTATATCAAAAAAATATATATAATAATATAATAATATATAATAATATTATATTATGTAAAAAAAATCTTACTATAGTATG
>NW_019185006.1:0-140 GCF_002260705.1 Seriola dumerili
GCATCAAAGTCAACATTGATGTGTGAGTAATAAATAATAGTGTACAACTAGTTAATCTCAGAATATCCTATAATCCCTCCACAGTGTACCCTAGCTTGTAGGTTGTTAAAAAATCAAGAGCTTTCCTTGGTATCACAGAA
>NW_019185007.1:0-114 GCF_002260705.1 Seriola dumerili
ATTGGCAGGACTGTGTATGGTCTCACCTGCAGTAGAATGCTCATCCTGTTGGCTAAGCACAAGTTGTCAGGCTCGGGACACAAAGGTTGAACCCAAAAGCACGACCAGAGAGGC
>NW_019185008.1:0-115 GCF_002260705.1 Seriola dumerili
AGCTTCCTCTTTCTCTGGTTTCTACTCAGATTTATTTACAGTGGTGTTTTCATGTCTGTGTTCAGGGCTGACTGAATCATGACTCAGATTTTTGTCTGATGTCAGTTTCACATGT
>NW_019185009.1:0-111 GCF_002260705.1 Seriola dumerili
ATTACCTGCCCTGCCCTAATGTGTTGCAGCTGAGTCTCGTTGTCTCCCCTCCTCCTGAGTATAAAGTCTTAATGTCCCCTTCCTTCTGTGCCAGTTCGTCTTGTTCCCTCG
>NW_019185010.1:0-162 GCF_002260705.1 Seriola dumerili
CCTGTCTGTATCTACACTGTCACTGTCTAGTAAAAGCAACTGTTTGTCTGGTGTTCATGTACAATATAGTGACCATTAGCCGATATGGGGGGGGGGTACAACAGGTCATTTTTGCTCCTAGTCCCATCAGTATTTATTCTACCCATTGTCACTGTATTTCTT
>NW_019185011.1:0-111 GCF_002260705.1 Seriola dumerili
GCTCCACTCCCCCACAGCAGGACTCACACTCAGTGAGGGAAGATGTAGTCCTGACCCTCACACCATCGGTCAGCCATAGTCCGGCTCTGAGCAAACGCCCTCAGAGGAGCG
>NW_019185012.1:0-311 GCF_002260705.1 Seriola dumerili
TGTGCCTAACTGAAAACTATGGTCAACAGGGAAACTATTATAAAAGAAAAGAATGTTAACACCAGTGTTAAAAATATCCCCAAAGAAAATCTTACATGGGCCGATTATTTCAGTATTTTACTGTTATCCTTATTTGCTAAATCCTTGGGGTTCTTATGACCGTATATAAATCTCTAGCAGACAGGAGCACACCCATAAAATTTTTAGCCTCAACATTTGAAGCTTGCAAATGGAGTTGATGTATATAAAAGTGAATACATTTATTAAACATAACCAGCAGAGGACGGGATGGTAGGTGGGCCAGCAGAGGA
>NW_019185013.1:0-163 GCF_002260705.1 Seriola dumerili
TCTGTCCAATCACATTTATGGTTTCATGTTGGGCAAATTCCTGAACTGTTTTCTTCATTGGTCCATATCACTCATAAACAGATGAATTATGAATACTTGTGTTAAATTGTGGGTGATGACAGGGCAGAAATTTTGAGTAAAAACTCATGGGTGAGTTTGTGAA
>NW_019185014.1:0-109 GCF_002260705.1 Seriola dumerili
AGATGGTAAACACCTAACAACATGATAAGAACCGCTGTGCGTAAACATACACACACATACCACTGCACATGTTGGACGGAGGAGCTCCTTCAAGGCCTATCCAAGCTCC
>NW_019185015.1:0-114 GCF_002260705.1 Seriola dumerili
ACTACTTCTCTCTTCTCAGAAAAGGTCTGACATTAACTTTTTTAACTTTAACATTTTATCTACATCTCATGTTTTTAAGTTTGTTCATCATCAGGCAAAAGAGCAAAAATACTC
>NW_019185016.1:0-144 GCF_002260705.1 Seriola dumerili
CGCAGGGGAGAAGGAGTGAGCTAGCTAGCTGCCGTGCAGCCTGGTAAAATGGATCCATCACGTCTCCACCTCAGGTTTGTGGCGGGGCCTCCGTGTGAGACACTCCAGTCGGCGATTGTCTGTTTTTGAAACTTATTTGGGGGG
>NW_019185017.1:0-134 GCF_002260705.1 Seriola dumerili
CCTCAAATGAGCTATAACTGGCTTTCTCTGCCTTAACTCTTATGACACAAATTACTTCTGTGACAGCACATAAAATATTCCTTAGTCGACAACTGAAAAATATATATCAAACATACTGTAAATTCACACTGCAT
>NW_019185018.1:0-182 GCF_002260705.1 Seriola dumerili
GGATGATTAAAGGCCTTAGTGAAAAAGTCAAACAAGGAGCCCCAGAATGATTGTAGCTTATGACATGACAAAAATAAGTGGGATAGTGTTCCTTCTTCACTTCGACACTTAATACATTGGGATAACACATCCGGAAATATTTTTTGCAATCTGGAGGGAGAATAGTGTAGTCTATGTACTAC
>NW_019185019.1:0-131 GCF_002260705.1 Seriola dumerili
CTGGATCAGGTGTAGGGACTGCAGTGACATCAGGTTCTGTTCCTGGGATACCGAAAAATATATATTATTCAAAAAACACATTTCACCATAATTATTGAAAACAAAGCCATATTTAAGGAATCTGAAAAATG
>NW_019185020.1:0-3045 GCF_002260705.1 Seriola dumerili
GGTTAGGTTGAGGAAAATTATCTCGATGACTCTCCCCATAACGCCACTGGGCATCATAGTTGAATAGAGAGCCAAAGGCAAAGCACTGGCCGGCGCATGTCACCCAGACTTCCCCACAGTGCGCATGCCTTGCCTTTGAGTAAGAAGAGAGAAGGAGAGAGCGAGAGAGAGGGAGGGAGAAGCAGGAGAGAGATAAAAAATTATTTTTATTATTATTATTATTCTATCAATAATAATCATAATAGTAAAATCCATTGTCATTCTTAAGTCTTGTGTCCATTTGTCTTTTTTTGAGGAATTTCGAAACACATCATCAGTAGTGGACCTCAGGATCATTGGGCGTTTCGGCCATTATCACTAGACACCCTCACCTGAGGGAGGCCCTGTCAAGGTTGATCAATCCTTGCAGTGTGTTCCATAGCCAATTTTTTCATCATTCTAGTTAATTGGATTGTTATTAGTTTTACAGAACAATTGTTCATTTTCCGCATATTGACGTATGTTTCCTTGGATTTTTCCTAAGTGAGTTGGTGATTTGGGTTGGTTATTATTTGTTATAAATACTGTCATTAGTATTATTAAGGTGCTCTTCTGTAAGTGTCCTAAGGACAAAAAGTGATATCAAGTTCACCGGCTGGATGCCTGAAGAGTCCTCTTTTTCTGACCAACAAATTGGTTTTAGAGGAAATAAGGAAAAAGATGGTTAAAACCATGTCCCAGGGTCGAGATGACTTAGTCCTCTATTATGGACAAGGGGACAAGGGGAGGGACAGATGTCCATGTTTCCGGAGCATCCTCAATCTGGTTCTCTAGACCTGATTCAAGGACAATCTTACTTACCCACCTGTCAGCCAAGATTGGTTGTTAACACCGCTAGGTTGCCCCAATCTGGCAAAACAGGTCGTCGTTCAGGAGTTGTGGCAGGGTTCCGTCCTGACTTGGATCTCCACTAAGAGGAGCCCAGAGATCCCCCAGGGACAACCAGGACCAGCCACGGGCAAGCGGTGCCTTCCCAGCCAATCCCCAGTTCAGGAGGACCGAAGCCAGCCGCGATCTAGCGCTGCCTCCCCGGCCCCCCAGGATCCCCATGGCACCCCCTCCGAGGGCAGTCCAGGCACCACGACCGGAGAGACACAGGACCAGCCCTGAGCAAGCAGTGCCTTCCTGCCCAATCCGGCCGTTGGGGAACCCCAGAGGCCACCCCGCTGAAGCCAGGCGCCCCCAGGTCCCCCAGGTAACCAGGATCGCCCCCAGGCCTCCCTGAACAACCCCCCAGGAACCACCAGGACCAGCCACGACTATGCGTTGCCTTCCCAGTCATACCCAGTGTAGGGAGGGTAGGGACCAGCCGCACTACAGCACCGCCAGCCCAGACCCCCCCAGGGTGTTCATACTACTGCCCTCCCCAAGACAGTTCCTGTGTCCCATACACCGCACGACTCCAGGAGACTATCTTCCCAGAGACAATCCCTGTGCCCCATACACCGCACGGCTACAGGGTATTGCTCCCTATGCTAAAGTTAGCCGAAGCTAGTTGGGGTTTGTTTTTTCACAGCAGCAACCAGCCCGAGGGCTGGAAGCTGCAGGATCAGCAGGTGCAATGCCCTATTACTAGGGCCTGCTGATAAAGTCAGCAGAGACTGGTTCAGAGAACCAGCCACTGTCTTGTCAACAGGTGCAATATCCTGTTACCAGGATCTGTTGGCAAATTTGTTTGTTTTTTTACAGCAATCTGGCCCCAGAGGGGTCAGAGGCTGCATACAATCACCAGGTATTTCACTGGCAATTGCAAAGCGTAAACTCACCTCTGCCAAGGCAAAAGTAGGCCGCCGCCCATAAAACATTGTGTTGGTAAACCAGGGTAGTGTTTGTTGGTGATACGAAACACACTCGCGGGTCGAAAAGTTGACGTTCCCATGGTGCATTTCAGGATTCTTTAGGATTTTTTAACCAATGATAATGTTTTGACGAAATAATTTCCTGTTGTGATATTTCCCATGATACCTTAGTGAAAATAAATACAACCCTGAGTGAGACACAGATGTAGGTAGAAGGGTATAAATAGTTATAGAGAGCATAAAAAAATAATAAAAAAATAATAAAAAAACAAAAAAACAAAAAAACAAAAACTACACAAAGAATGGGAAGGAAAAGAAGGGGGGAAAAAAAACGGAAGGAAAGAGAAAAAGAGTCTCCAACCCAAAACAATGCATCTCCGAAACCAAGGTCAATGCATCCCGACATCCCATGGCCAACAAAAGTGAAACAACATTTTAGGGAAATAATTTATATTTGGGGCAAGGTTTAATATACAGGTTAGGGTTAGGTAGGATTTTAGGTTTCCAAGTGTTCATAGGTTTTAGGCTAGGATTAGGATTCAGGTTAAGGTTAGGATTGGGGACTAGGTTAGGGTCAGAACGAAGTATTGGGAATTAGAGTTAGGCCACATTAAATTCATGGTTGGGATGCGGGAAGGTAAGAGTTTAGGGCTAGGATAAGATTAAGTTATTAGGGTTAGGGTTAGGGTTGAGGTTGGGTTAGGGTTAGGATTGAGTTTAAGGTTTTAAGAGGATATAGATTCCAGAATAGTTTGTGGGTGTTAGGTTTAGGATTAAGATTTAGAACCAAGTTAGGTTTTAGGGGGGTTGGTAAAGTAGGGTAAAATATAGTGTTTTAGGATGAAATAGGTCTAGGGTTATGGTGTTAAGTTATTTTGAGGTGTTAAATTTAGGCTGAGGTGGATATAGGGTTGCATATTAGAGTTAGAATAAGTATTAGGAATTACGCTTATGGCACATTGGTTTTAAGTTGGAATGTGGGAAGGTAAGAGTTTTAGGGTTAGGGTAAGATAGGTTTTTAGAGGTAGGGTTAGGGTTGGGATCCAGGTTAGGGTAAGGACTAGGATAAAGCATTGGGAATTAGGTTTAAGACAAATTGGATCTATGATTGGAATGTGGGAAGGTAAGGGTTTTATGGCAAGGTTAAGATTAGGCTATTAAGGTTAGAGTTAAGGGTTAGGGTTAGGGTTAGGGTTAGGGTTAGGGT
>NW_019185021.1:0-134 GCF_002260705.1 Seriola dumerili
CTATATTGGTTATGTATTTTACATTATATCCATATTTGTACTACTCAATTTGTTGGGTTATATAGTGTGTGTACATTGGATTGTTATCATACCTCTAGTTGTTTACCCTTCTTTTCCTTGCATTTACATTTCAT
>NW_019185022.1:0-111 GCF_002260705.1 Seriola dumerili
GTAAGTGACTGCAGACAAAAGTCCTATTAATATATGGCTGCACAAAACGAGGACTGTGGATTTTGTCCCACGTCACCTGATTACAGCAAGGAAAACCTGCCTCATGTCCTC
>NW_019185023.1:0-108 GCF_002260705.1 Seriola dumerili
GACAGTTACTCATGTATTTGTTGATTAAAGGAGAACTGAACAAACTGTATCTGTGTAAACTGTTCTTTTTTTTTTTTTTATAATCTTTTTATTTGGGATACAACTATG
>NW_019185024.1:0-154 GCF_002260705.1 Seriola dumerili
CACACACACACAGGACCTGGGGTGGAACTCCCCTTCTAACATTCTTAACCTGTCTACCCTTTTCACCCCGTCCCCCTCACAACTATCCCTTTTGGAGAGAGGACTCTCTTTCATTCCACGCCCCACCAAACTAGACCGGGAGGAACTTCAGAGG
>NW_019185025.1:0-153 GCF_002260705.1 Seriola dumerili
GCTCTTTGTCCTTTCTCCATTTAGTTTTTGTTGGTTATTTAATCCGCAGCTAATTAATTTAATTAAATGACAAGTCTCTGAAATCCATAGATTGTACAACTACATTAAACCGTGTTATTTTATAGATGTGGTGATGGAGGTTTTAATGGATAT
>NW_019185026.1:0-157 GCF_002260705.1 Seriola dumerili
TATATTTATTTTTGATTTTGGCAGCTTCAATCCTCCATAAAGGGCCAGAATTGACCCATAAAATACTGCGAGCGTGTTCACGCTCCTCAGAGGAATTTCTTAGATTTAAAAAAAAAAATTTCAACCAATCACGCAGAGTAGTTTTAAAGGAAATACA
>NW_019185027.1:0-150 GCF_002260705.1 Seriola dumerili
GTACAATGTGCCGCTAGAGGAGATGCTTCTTGTTTGTTTAATTGATCAAGTAACTTTTCCATGAATGAAGAACTGGTGCAGGATGTTTACTTGCAGTATGATCACACAAACGTAGTTCTGGTTTTGGATCCTGGACCAACAAGGTCCATT
>NW_019185028.1:0-120 GCF_002260705.1 Seriola dumerili
CCTCCATCTTACATTGCATGCGTCTCTCCACAACAGTTGTTGTGTTTATACTCGTGATTTTGCAAATAATTACTTACTTAATAAGAGGAAAGGCTTTTGTAGAAGAGGTCAGAGCTAAAT
>NW_019185029.1:0-148 GCF_002260705.1 Seriola dumerili
TCCATCCTGCACCCACCCTGACCCCTCACCCTACCCCTACTCCTATCCCCCTCTCCTGCACCCCCTTTACCCCCACCCCCACTCCCTTTACCCCTACCCCCACTGTGTTTGCCCCTTTACCCCTTTACCCCTACCCCCACTCCCTTTA
>NW_019185030.1:0-106 GCF_002260705.1 Seriola dumerili
CCTGTAATCCAAGTCACTGGGAGGCTGAGGCTGGCGGATCGTTTGAGCTCAGGAGTTCTGAGCTGCTGCGGACTATGCCGATCGGGTGTCCGCACTAAGTTCGGTA
>NW_019185031.1:0-281 GCF_002260705.1 Seriola dumerili
GTTACCAGGTTGAGACACTTATACAGTTAATATCCATATTATCCATATCCATATCATTTTGAAGACATCTCCCCATTCATTATCTATGGGAATTTTTCATCGCTATTTACGTCACCATGGTTACTCGAATCACTTAGAAAAGTGATAGCACACCATTCTTGATAGAGCCGCATGCATTGATATATATAATGTCTGGGTTTTCTCAAAGCTGCGAGACTAGTTCCGCGCCAAAATTTCAAAAGGGAAGAGGAATAAGACGAACTAGAAAATGCATTTCCTGC
>NW_019185032.1:0-150 GCF_002260705.1 Seriola dumerili
TTTATCTAAACAAAATTATTTACATAATAAAAACTAAAACGGTCTGTCAGACCATCTTGGCAGTTCTAATGACAAGGTACGGAGTTCAGTGGTGAACCAGGGGGCAGAACGAGTATAGGAGACAGTCCAGGTATTGAGGGGAGCAAGGGA
>NW_019185033.1:0-101 GCF_002260705.1 Seriola dumerili
GGTGAGACAGTTTTCTGGTAATCATGAGAAAAGGATTTTTTTAACACAAGCTAATTTTCTTGAAATGTCATGATACAGTTTTTTAAAGGACCAGTCTGGAG
>NW_019185034.1:0-122 GCF_002260705.1 Seriola dumerili
ATGTTTTTATACCTTATTATATTATGAGGTTTTTTGACACATTCCTACCTTACTATACTATGACCTTTTTATGTCTTACTTTATTATGAAGATTCTATGTTCTACATAATATGACATTGTGT
>NW_019185035.1:0-158 GCF_002260705.1 Seriola dumerili
TTAATGTCTAATGCCAATATCAATTTGATGTAGAATACACACGACAGCTGACGTTGAAATTTTGTTGGTTGGAAGTTGTGTCGTTGAGCAACATTTCCCAAATGTGTCATGCCAACGCAATCTTCACATATAAAATACAGACGTTCTAGTGGTGAGCA
>NW_019185036.1:0-139 GCF_002260705.1 Seriola dumerili
AGGCCTGTAACAAGAGTTTGATGGTGTACTGAGTAATGAAAGGCCTGTTTTTCTTATGTTGTCTAGTGCAAAGTGGCACAACCGGGAGATTGATGCAACATGGTCGGAGAAGGATAGCTGGTCATCAAACATGACACCA
>NW_019185037.1:0-108 GCF_002260705.1 Seriola dumerili
TGTAGAAAAGGTATCATGCCGAGAACCTACAAGAGGAAAACTAACTGGGGCTCAACACCCCTTGAAGCACTGGAGAGAGCAGCCAATGATGTCAAGGCTGGAAGGTCC
>NW_019185038.1:0-126 GCF_002260705.1 Seriola dumerili
TAAACACACCAATATCTTTTCAACAGAACAGAAAATAAATTCCTTTCTTCTTTCATTCTTTATTATCATCTTTTCAGACTAAGTGGATGTAACCTCTCAGAGAGAAGCTGTGAAGCTCTGTCCTCA
>NW_019185039.1:0-145 GCF_002260705.1 Seriola dumerili
AAATACAGATAAGTAACATTAAAGACACGGAAGCAACTCATCATCAATCCAATTCAAATGAAAGCGTCAAGGAAAAGATCAATACTGTGGCCTAAATGTGATTTAAAAAAAAAAAAGTGGTGGCTAATGACCTGGGATTATTTGT
>NW_019185040.1:0-127 GCF_002260705.1 Seriola dumerili
AGCAAGTCCCTGAACTCTGAAAACTAATGCAAACAGTGTCCAGTATAGAAATATGAAAGTCTCAAACAAGATTTATTTCATTGTCTGCCCCCCCCCCCTCTCCTTTATATCTTTCATCTATAGATGA
>NW_019185041.1:0-112 GCF_002260705.1 Seriola dumerili
CTCTGTCGAAAGGGCAGGGTATATTGATGCCAACCAGTAGCATGGAAGCAGTGATGGTCCAAACGCCTTAAGACGTTCGAAACTGACGTGTTAACGTGAATGTAGGGTGGGC
>NW_019185042.1:0-183 GCF_002260705.1 Seriola dumerili
ATGGACACTGTAATATCAGCAAGGACTGTACACTGCTTTTCAAACAACTGTTGTGTCCGGTAGGAGCACGTTTGGTTATTAACTAAGAATTCTGAAAATCCTTAACAAATCATTGATTTACAACTTTTAAAATTATTAATCAGTATTACAAAAAGAAAAAAAAAGGGGGGGGGGGGGGGGGGG
>NW_019185043.1:0-184 GCF_002260705.1 Seriola dumerili
TGTGAAGCATTTTATCACTACAAACTGTCAGTCTCCAGCTGCTCTCCACTCACTGTGTATCAGAGTTGGATTTGAAGCTGCTGGATTGCTTTACACCACAAAACAGAAAGAGGGCGCTGTTGTTTCAGAAAACAGCTGAAGCCGACAGAGTTGGTGCTGACCTGGGAAAATCACTTCTAATGTG
>NW_019185044.1:0-130 GCF_002260705.1 Seriola dumerili
CCAAAGGAAGTGGACTAATCTAATTATTATTGTTTATTGTTTATTATTAATTGTTATTATTATTATTACTGTTGAGCTATTGGACAATAGAAATTTCCCTTAGGGGATAAATAAAGTATCTATCTATCTA
>NW_019185045.1:0-104 GCF_002260705.1 Seriola dumerili
CTAATGCTAGCAAGCTAGCCCCCCCTTCTGTGTCACCTGCCCCTGTTTTTTCACCAATAAAAGAGAAAAAAAACTAATGCTAATGCTTGCTACTTAATGCTACC
>NW_019185045.1:252-457 GCF_002260705.1 Seriola dumerili
CCTGTCCCTGTTTTTTCACCAATAAAAGAGAAAAAAAAGCTAATCCTAATGCTGGCTGCTAATGCTAGCAAGCTAGCCCCCCCCTTGTGTCACCTGTCCGATTTTCACCAATAAAAGAGAAAAAAAAGCTAATGCTAATGCTAGCTTCTAATGCTAACAAAAACGGCGACTTAGCCCCCGGTTCAAATTAGGCTCAAAATAATTT
>NW_019185046.1:0-141 GCF_002260705.1 Seriola dumerili
ACTTACCAGCAATCATCACATTAAAAAGACAACAGCCACAAATTTCATTGTAACTGTTGATAGATGAATATTGAGAGGCTGCTGTCTGACTGTTTTCTACACGTCTCTCTGATAATAAACAGAGTGGAGAGGGTGGAGAGA
>NW_019185047.1:0-306 GCF_002260705.1 Seriola dumerili
GGGCCGCCACTGCTAAATGAATGTAGAGGAAACACTGGATAATGACTAATGCAGCTCTAAGCCACAAGCAGCACCTTATGTCTTACCATGCTAACTTCAGCTCTACCCTTGTATGAAAAAAATACTCGAACAATACACGCAACATGCTGCATTCACAGTAATTTCCACTCAGAAAAACTGGACAAGCTTTAAAGTTGTTTTTCTCTTCTCACCACAGTGATTTGGGGAGTAATGACAGTTCTATCACAGGCTGCATCACTGATGGTTTTGAAAACTTATCTTGTAGTGAATGATTGTGTATCTGGA
>NW_019185048.1:0-527 GCF_002260705.1 Seriola dumerili
CGCATGTACCTGGGATGAAGTGGTTAAGGTGGAAACCAGGAGGCTGACCCCGCCCTATGTCAGCTTACCAGTCTCTGTGTCATCTAAACATTAAATCTGTGAACTCTTCTCCAGCAGAGTGTAACAAAAATAGGCGTCAAGATGTAGTGATGCTGTTATATGTCGAATATATTCCCCACCTGGGCAACTTACATGTTATTCCCAAATGACGTACAAATGGCTTGATGCAGTAAACAGTGCACGTAGCTGCTGTGAATGAGGAGAACATCAGAGAGTAAGGTAATAACATCTACATATTTGCAAAAGAGAATTTATCTATTGTACTGGATGTGAGGGAGAACTGACAGGTAGTGGAGTTATCACTGCGGCTAATACGTCTCTGGCCCTTATATCTGAACAGCAGCAACTGATACTGAGAAATTGCACAATGTTACTGCATGACAATAAAATCAAACATCAATGATCTTAATACCTTGAGGACACTAATGCCACAATATGTTTGGGATGATCACAGATATTTACTTGTG
>NW_019185049.1:0-114 GCF_002260705.1 Seriola dumerili
TTTTTTGGGTTCTGTTTATCTGTCTCTTTCTTTGGGATCTGTTCTGTCACTTTAATTGTGTGTGTGTGTGTTGCAGTGATATTTGCTACTTAAACTTTTACAGATTAGGGTTTT
>NW_019185050.1:0-124 GCF_002260705.1 Seriola dumerili
CATCTGAGCCATCTGTGTTTACTCCTTATAGAGAGAGACAGAGAGGCAGAGACTGCTGGGAAACTGAGTCCGATCCCAACACACAGTCCACATCCTTTCTTTACCACACACACACACACACACA
>NW_019185051.1:0-115 GCF_002260705.1 Seriola dumerili
TGTTGCACTGATATGATGCACTGAAATGCACTATAATAATAAAAAAAAACAAAAAACAGGTGAGGCAGTGCATTTAAATAACATTTTATTTATTAAAAGACACTGGACTTGCAAT
>NW_019185052.1:0-118 GCF_002260705.1 Seriola dumerili
GTGCATCTGACCAATATATAATATCTGATAAAAACCAAAGAAAGTACATTTACTTCCAGGGCCCAAAAAGCTTGTTAATATGCAGACACCTGGTGGCATTTGGTGGTGTAATGTCCGT
>NW_019185053.1:0-106 GCF_002260705.1 Seriola dumerili
TTTTTTTCTTTGCATTTTCTTATATGATTTATTTTTATATTTTTCCATTTTACTCTTGCTCTCTTTGATTTTTTGCTGGAAAATACACTACTCACAATAAGTTAGG
>NW_019185054.1:0-1045 GCF_002260705.1 Seriola dumerili
TTTTTTTTACCTGTATTGTATTTGACTTTGTTCTTGCCTCATTTCCCTTCCTCCAGGTTTACCAACTGCCCTACAGATTAGCTGCCAGGTATCCAAAAACACGGATTGGCCGGTTGGCCACGTACACGGACCATAGCAGGAAGTTGGACCTGTGTGATGACTACATCGTCCAGAGCAATGAGTTCTTCTTTGATCGAGATCCCAAAATCTTCCACAACATCTTCAACTTCTACAGGTGAACTATAATAAAGATTAAACACTGTAAAACAGGGTTACGTGTTAACATGAACTAATTCAGAAGCAGGCCACACATTTATGCAGTCTTGAGTCCACAGTGAGTTTTCCTCTCCTTTATGACCACTTAGAATAACTCTGGACGTTTTCCCGTCTCTGTCCTCTCCATCAGAACTGGAGTGCTGTGGATTAAAGATGAGCTGTGTCCCCGCAGTTTCCTGGAGGAGATAAACTACTGGGGCGTCAGAATCAAAAACAGCCAACGATGCTGCCGCATCTCCTTCGAAGAGAGGCAGGATGAGCTGAATGAGCAACTGAAAATACAGAAGCAGCTGATGGCAGAGGTGGGATGGCTGGCTTTTACATTTTTATAAGGGGCGTAGAAAGGCATGTACCCGAATCTCTGAAGACTTGTAGTAGACAGCCTTGTCCCAGATCTCTCTGTAAATATATCTGTTAGCAAAACATGGCGAAAAGGAGAACCAATTAAGATAATCAGAGCCTCTTTTTTTTTTTTGAGGAAATAAGGTTTGTTAGGTCATCAGGCTGAGACAGATTTGGACATCACAGCCAGCAGTTTAATCACTGCTCTGTACCACTGATCATACATAAGCTGCAGTAGTGAACAGCCATACGCAGCAGAGGCCCGACAGTCTTAAGGTTTCCGTTCCCACTTATGATCTCAGCAGTTGAGTTTCTCTCCTCAACTTAAAGGAGTTTATCAGTGGGTGGAGTCTGTGGTTGAGAAGAGAACCTGTCGACTGTTGGTAAATATGGATTACGGTTTGAGGTTGTATGGTTAAAAAAAAAA
>NW_019185055.1:0-138 GCF_002260705.1 Seriola dumerili
ACATTCCTGGGTCATTTTGTCATGGTCTGGTCATTTGAAGATGTCTTCATGTGATGTGTGTGGAGGATCTGATTTTTCAGACAGAATATTTAGTACATCTGTCAAATTTCACAAGCAATTATGTTTCTCCCATAATTG
>NW_019185056.1:0-129 GCF_002260705.1 Seriola dumerili
TTTTTTAGCCTCTTTTATCAATTTTATGCCTAAATACTTTACTTCTGTCTTGACAGGAATGGACATTATTTGTGTATCTGCACAAGAGTATAATGGTAGAATTTCACATTTATTCAGATTTATATTTAG
>NW_019185057.1:0-153 GCF_002260705.1 Seriola dumerili
ACTACAAAACCAATCATCCTTTAATGTTAGCTAGTGAGTGCAGTATTTGAATAGTTTATCGTTGCTGCTACCTGCACACGAGCTAAAGCTAGCATGACAAGTCAATACAGCAACTAAAAAATTGCTTTGCTAACCTAGCTTGAGGTAAAAGGA
>NW_019185058.1:0-107 GCF_002260705.1 Seriola dumerili
ATTGGCTCCAGGGTAGCTGTCCAGTTGTATTTGTGGGTGATTATGGGGTGGGATGCGGTTTATGTTTGAGTCTCCAAGGATCAGGACTGGCTTTCTGGGTTTGAAAA
>NW_019185059.1:0-142 GCF_002260705.1 Seriola dumerili
GCCCCAGGGGGCCATCGGACCTCCAGGAGAGAAGGTAAGGTATCACCTGATCGCCAAATGACTATAACGCGAAGCACGCCATTCCTGCAACTCCACAGTGAGAAAAAAATACCGCCAGCGTAATAAAATGTTAATAAACACA
>NW_019185060.1:0-103 GCF_002260705.1 Seriola dumerili
AGTTTCAGTACGTTTCAGCATGTGCTTTCCAATCTGAGCGAGGCTGACATTTGCCATTATCTACAACTACTCTACAGAGTAGAGACCAGCTGAACAAAGTTAA
>NW_019185061.1:0-248 GCF_002260705.1 Seriola dumerili
GGTGCACGAAGGCTGGGGGCATGTCAGCTGCAGACACCATATATGATGCGGCATCCACAAGAACAGCCGACATGCGAAGAAGGGGTTGGGGGACGCGGGAGGCTGATTGTAGATCGGCCGGGTTTGGGGAGGGTGCCACCAGAGGTTCAGCTCACCGGTGAGCCGGGGCCTCCCCGAGCTGTCCCTGGTGAACAGCACCCGACCGATCCACTGCTGCTGCTCCGCTGTGAGAGCTGCCCGCCAGGACT
>NW_019185062.1:0-162 GCF_002260705.1 Seriola dumerili
GTAAAGACATTCATGGTCTCCAGAGGACAAACTCTACTGGTTGGTGGTCGTCAGACTTCTCACCATGAGGTTGAAAGGGATATACTTTGACAACTATCACGTGGATTGTCACGAAATTCACTTCAGATATTCATGGTCACAAGAGGATGAATTTTAATGACT
>NW_019185063.1:0-136 GCF_002260705.1 Seriola dumerili
AACCTCAGAAATGTGTAGACCCTTGGAAACGATTAGGTCCGAGATATGTCCCTCATTATATATTGAATCTGTAACATGTTGGGAAAGTCCAAAGTTTGCCTTCTTTATTAAAATTACCCACTATAACAACACAGTT
>NW_019185064.1:0-198 GCF_002260705.1 Seriola dumerili
AAAGTAAAACTTGTATATCTATATATATTAAAAATATCTATATGACATTTTAATATGGTACAACATGTTGTGTTTATTAAGAAAAAACAACATACATATAAAAAAAATGCTTATATATATTCTCATTAATTTGAAACATATGTATGTACGTAACATATGTAACATATGTTTTAAATATAAACATACATACATAAACAT
>NW_019185065.1:0-113 GCF_002260705.1 Seriola dumerili
AAAAATATCTATTTGTGCATTAATGAAAGAAAGCATACTGAAAATTGTACTATAGGATAAAAATAAACATTCATTCTTTCTTTCTCGCAGAATGATGGGGATTGCCCGCTCAT
>NW_019185066.1:0-147 GCF_002260705.1 Seriola dumerili
AGAAAATGGAAAATAAAACCAACTACATTGTTAAACATGTCTGAGAAAGACTCCAGGAACATATTTACTTGTAATACTAAAATTAAATCATACAGCTTTGTTAATGCCACTATAATCTTCAGCAACACATCAACACTGAAACAAGAG
>NW_019185067.1:0-115 GCF_002260705.1 Seriola dumerili
CTTTCTACTTGTGGGAACTTTTGAGTGCAAATCAAAAATGAAATAAAATGGTGGACATTTATGACATATAACTAATTAATTCCTGAGTGAAAACTAAAAGGGTGACTATTATAGA
>NW_019185068.1:0-169 GCF_002260705.1 Seriola dumerili
GTTAATTGTTCATTTCATGAATTTACAACCATTCAAGGGAAAACTTTTCATGTTTTATAGTAATTATCTTTATTTAAATTATTAATAATGTAATAAAATGAAATAATCAGATTTTGTGAGCTCTGAGATGACTCCACAGTGAAGGTGTCACACTACGAAACATTTTAAG
>NW_019185069.1:0-305 GCF_002260705.1 Seriola dumerili
TGCACGCTGCCATTAGCAAACAACAGACTCTACATCCGGAGGCAGCCTTTATTGTTGCGGGTGACTTCAACCACTCCAACCTGAAGACTGTCCTCCCTAAATTTCACCAACATGTCTCCTGTCCCACAAGAGGAGCCAAGACTTTGGACCATGTTTACACAAACATGGCTGATGCCTACAAAGCAGTCCCCCTCCCCCACCTTGGACAGTCTGACCACCTCTCTTTGTTTCTACTCCCCAAGTACTCACCACTCATCAAACGTGTGAAACCCCAAGTGAGGATAGTTAAAGTGTGGCCAGAAGGA
>NW_019185070.1:0-121 GCF_002260705.1 Seriola dumerili
GTGATGTAAATATTGGACAATTTAAACCAAAAATACTGAACATGAACATTTACATATTTAATTGGATTACTGATGGTTGATAAAAAAAAAATTACTAATGCATTCTAATCTATAAGCCGTT
>NW_019185071.1:0-1436 GCF_002260705.1 Seriola dumerili
AAAAAAAAAAAAGTCCCACAAAAAGCAAAACACTTGAGGATGATGGCAGCTTCAAGCTGATGATTCTTGCAGCAGCTGGACTTCCTACAGACCACAGTGCACTTATAGCCAGTGGGAACAATCAGTGATGTAACAGCACAAGTTCAAATACAACTCGTCCTTGATTAATAAGCGCTGCTACTAATGGTGTTCGATTGTGCTCTTACAACATCACGAGTACTGTTATCAACTACGACCGACAGTCCTAACCCTCGGGCTGAAGACCTCTTCGAGATGAAGGTCACTACCTGGAACGGCGATCTTTTCTGTTCTTGTCTAGGCTTTTGTCCATGGTCTTTTCGTTGTCCCCTCTGCATTTGGGGCAGTACCACTTGCCCTTGGGCTTGTAGGTCAGGCCCACACAGGAGAAGTGGAACCACTCAATAGGGCACTGGTCGTTGTCACAGCCAATCATCTCGCCATAAGACACCTGCTCACAGAGACAGTAGGTGGGCTCATTGGGGTCGATGGCGAATTCTACCGGCGAGGCGTCCCGTTCCTGTTTGGACTTGCGCTTCTTCTTCTTAGCAGACTTGGACTTCTTTTCCCGGGGAGGAGGGATGGACAGCTCCTCCGAAGCGTCATCCACCATAGACCCGTTGGCCGACGGGTGGCTGGAGTCACGGCTCTCGCTGTTGCGCTGGCGCCGTGGGCGCCGGGTTGAAGTGCGCTCAGGGGCAGGGGGCTCTTGGACACTGGAGCGGCGCTCTGTGGTGAGCCGCTCTGCCTCGCTGGGCTCCTGGAGGCACAGGGAGTGGGAGTCCATTTGGCGGGAGCGGTTCTCCACCAGCTCCGTCATCTGGGTCACCACATGGATCTTCTCGTCACCAAGCTCCTGGCTGATGATGAGCGCCCGCTGCAGCTGGATCTGCAGGCGCTTCCTCTGAGCTGCATCCTGCTCACCTTTGTACTTCTCAAACACTTCATCCACCTCCTTCAGCACCTCTGCAGAGAACAGCACACACAGACACATTAATGAAACTGAGCATCTGGTCATGTCATTATCAGTATGAGCTGCCTTAATAATTCTCACTGCTATTTGTAAAACTGTTGGAAAAAAAAAATTCAAAATTACCATTTAATCTCTTTTCTTTTCTTTTTTTTTTTTTATTAGTGACTTAGCATAACAAAAACAAGTGTGACACAAAGGGTTCATATAATGGACAAACATGTAAATGACAAGAAAAAAAAGTTATTCAGAGATATTGAAAATAAAAAAATATGATGTGTATGGTATGTGTAGTTTTTGAGGTTTATATTTGATGTTTTCGTATGTATGACAATGATGATGTTATAATAGTAGTATAGTAATATAATGATAAGGAAAATGTAATAAAAATAAAATAATTTTAAAAAACAAAATATATAATAATAATTTATATGATATCCTGTCAATA
>NW_019185072.1:0-407 GCF_002260705.1 Seriola dumerili
GCTCAGTCTCATCCTCCACTAACTCACCCTATGGTGTCCACCAAGGTTTAATCCTGGGTCCAATTTTTATTCCATTTATATGCTCCAGCGCGGCGGCAACATCCATAAATTCAATGTTAATTTTCACTGCTACGCTGATGACACACAACTTTACCTACCAATCAGACTCGGTGACCAGTCCAACATAGCAACCCTAAACAACTGTCTTACTGAAATAAAATACTGAATATCAGACAATTTCTTACAATTAAATCATACAAAATCAGAGGTCATTGTACTTGGTCCACCTGCTACGGAGTTACGAAGTAGGTGATTCCACTTGCCATAAAAAAAAAACTCATCTCACAACACGTAAATTTGTTTGTCCAATGGTCATTAAATGCAGCACCCCTGTGGCTTAGGGTCGT
>NW_019185073.1:0-365 GCF_002260705.1 Seriola dumerili
CACCCGATCCAACACCACAGACATCTGCCAGTCAGGTCAACGTCTCTGCCACAACAGCGGTGGGCAACAGTTCAGCAGCTGATGGAGAGATCCGTCTGGTCAATGGAAACAGCTCCTGCTCCGGCAGAGTAGAGATCTTCCACCATGGACAGTGGGGGACGGTGTGTGATGATGCCTGGGACCTGTTTGATGCACAGGTGGTGTGCAGACAGCTGGGCTGTGGCAGAGTCCTGTCGGCACCACAAAATGCACGTTTTGGACAGGGCAGAGGGCCCATCTGGTTGGATAATGTCATGTGCACAGGCAGCGAATCAAAGCTCAGTGAGTGCCGTCACCAAGGGGTTGGATCACACAACTGTGGTCAC
>NW_019185074.1:0-1004 GCF_002260705.1 Seriola dumerili
AAGGTGTATTTAGTGCTGGGTGACAGGATCAGATAGTAACTGTATTTGAATAACAATGTAACTCACCATACACCCATCCTATACAAACGGACTCCAAAATGGCAAAAAGTAATAAAGGGATCCCACTACAGGCATAGTAATCGAAAAGCTGAAATACATAGAGTCCTCCCTGCTGTCCGTGAGAATTAAGATGGAGAAAAATTAAAATGATTACAGAGAAAGGAAAGTTGTTTATCTTTTCAACTGTATTTACATCAGGAAACCTGACTATCAAGTCCAAGGAAGATAATCATAATGAAGAAGAAAGCAGCCCAGAGTTGGGGTAAAGGCATCATGGCTACTGCTCAAGGGTAGGCAATGAATGCCAGGCCAGGACCTGCAAAAATACATAGTAATATTATTAAAACTGTCTGTCTTACAAGACTTTCAAATTAAACATCTCAGCTTTGCTTCTAATGGACAAACCATTACAGTACAATACAGCACAGGTCATAGTGTGGTATTGCAAAAAACCTACCTGATTCAGCCACCGTTGAGATGTCGACACCCAACTCATAGGACATGAAGCCAAGGACAGAGAATATTATGAAGCCAGCAACAAAGCTGGTCACACTGTTCATCATGCACAGGGCAAATGCATCTCTGTGATGGAAAAAGATTACATGACTTGCAACAAGATTTCAAAGGTTGACAGAGTGTTGCCAAGCTATATAATGGTATGTGAACTAATAATGTGGACTGTCTTGCTCATCACCCACATTTTCGTCTCACCTGAGGCTTAGCCAGATGTGTTGGATCAGGAGAAAGGTAAAATCGAATACCATCTATGGCTCCTGGCAATGTCAGACCACGGATCAACAAGGCAATCATCATCACATAAGGAAATGTGGCCATGAAGTAGACCACCTGAAATAGGAGGAGCGAGATAGATATAGGGGGTAGACAAAATAAAAACACTAAAAAAAGTCTTTAAGCTATTTTTGAGAATGAGTTGTTTCACTCCC
>NW_019185075.1:0-151 GCF_002260705.1 Seriola dumerili
TGGACGGACATGCTGAGAACAGTTGACACTACAGTCTCATGCCATCATCCTCCTCAGTGGAGAAAGATGTCCAGTTGTCATGGAAATATAGATGTTCACGTTTTTCTAACCCGCTGAGCATGTTCAGGACTTCACGTCTTAAAACTTGAGA
>NW_019185076.1:0-130 GCF_002260705.1 Seriola dumerili
TTTGAAAAGAAGGGTCAGAGGAATTCGGTAGTGTGGAGACACTTTGGCTAATTAAGGTCCGATAAGAAGCAGAGTAGCATGCACTGCAAATTGTGTCAAAAGCATGTTCCCACAAAGACAGTTAATACCA
>NW_019185077.1:0-100 GCF_002260705.1 Seriola dumerili
AACAAAAGTAAGTATCAATCCGCAACTGAAAATAGTCCCGAGCAAACAAACAAACAGTTTTCTCCCGTTTGATAAATTTTGTAACATTTGACATTTCTGT
>NW_019185078.1:0-119 GCF_002260705.1 Seriola dumerili
AACCGGATGAAGGATGTTAGTCATCAGACATCTGGATATGAAGTTATCAGCGAAACAAGCTGAGAAAATGGATAATTCAGCTCCAGGTAAAAACCAGGAGAAGCTGATGGCAATGGTGA
>NW_019185079.1:0-610 GCF_002260705.1 Seriola dumerili
TGCCCTTACTTGAATTCCTACACAAGTTTCCCTTGTCTTGTGTATGGTCAGTGATGATGCAGTGTCCCCTGAACTGCATAATCCTATAAGTTAGAAAGATAGAGATCGAAACAGGGGGGTCCGTACACCGATGGCACTAAAGGTGAAGCAAAACAGAACAAAATAATTTATCCCAAAGAGACAGATTATATAGTCTTCTTCATAGATACCATTTAGGAGGTGCGACCGGTTGACTACGTCTAGAGTGACCTGCAACCGGAGCTTTAGGAGAAAGCCAGTGACTTCAGCTCAAGACGCAGTATCAAGTCTCTCTGTGTTTATGGAGAGAAGGGTATGACTGTGGAAGCAGCTCTGAAAAGAGACGGTCGCTTCATTGATGACCTCGGCAAATTTAGTCTGTCTGACAATGAGAATCCAAATATTCTCACTGACTGTACAGTAACAGTTGACAACCTTGATCAGAAATTACTCAAGATATGTCTTCCACTGAACAAGAGAAAAAGTGATGAAAAACAACAGGAAAAGGAAGGTGCATCAAATAATTTACAAAACGAGCATGAGACAAGGTCAGTCGAAGATGTAGTGAAGCAGAGTGGAGTCAGTGTAAAAA
>NW_019185080.1:0-105 GCF_002260705.1 Seriola dumerili
GTATAGTATTGCCTAAAATGTGAAAAAACGACATACTATGGTATGGCAAAAAAATCGAAAAAATGGCATAGTATGATAAGACAAAAAACCATTAAAGACGTCACT
>NW_019185081.1:0-126 GCF_002260705.1 Seriola dumerili
GGGGGGGGCTTCAAGCGTTCAGGTTACTGCTCCAGCTGTTTGGAAAGCCTTTTGCAGAGATCTATGGATGTTGCCACATCATTAGGCAAAGTGAGGACCTCTGTTACACTAACCTGTTCCCAGCCC
>NW_019185082.1:0-104 GCF_002260705.1 Seriola dumerili
ACAGGTGGAGACAATCAGGGAGGGGCAGGCAATCAGACACACAGGGGGAAGGAGCAAGTTAACTGACACGAGAGGGAAGTAAGATTTCAAAATAAAACAGGAAG
>NW_019185083.1:0-152 GCF_002260705.1 Seriola dumerili
TGTTACTATGGACCAACCCCGATGTCCACACTCACACACAAACAGACTTTTAGGCACATTCCCGGTAAGTCCATGAGGGCTCAAGACTGTCCCACTGTCAAACCATCGAGGGCAAGAGGACTCTCTATCACACGTTTTGACCCTATTATGCA
>NW_019185084.1:0-166 GCF_002260705.1 Seriola dumerili
CACTAAAGTGAAAGACAGGCCACTCAAATGACTTGCGCATCAATTACTGCCCATAGCACAAACTGAATGTCTCATACACACAGAAGTAGTTAAGAGTCAGTCGGCAGTATGTACTGTGATAATTGCTGCTTGCCTGGACCACAGACACACGTAGCTGCTGGGAAAC
>NW_019185085.1:0-147 GCF_002260705.1 Seriola dumerili
CTTTCACCCAGCTTTTACTGAACCCTTTTACAGTATTTCTTTGTCAACCAAATCCAAACACTGTATCTGTTATGCAACGCCCGTGGGATGCTCCAAAACTTAGATTAGTCAACTTTTCTTGTTTTCCTCAGGCTGCTTTGAGTCTTT
>NW_019185086.1:0-327 GCF_002260705.1 Seriola dumerili
GAGGGGAGGGGAGGGGATGGGGGGGGCACTGGAGGCACTTTCTCAAGTCTTCTGGCAAAGCAGCGAGTCAGACCCTCCTGTTGCTCACAGAGCCGTCTCAAAGATGACCAGGTTACCGTCTGCCGTCTCCGCGTGTCCCTTTGACATGTTGGAGCGGCTTCTGTTATCGAATACCTGACAACACAAGCAGCACAGGTCACAAACACAAGCCTCTCACAGCAGGACACATGATGTACATTTGACCATGAAGGACACACGCACCTGTTTAGCTGCCTGTAGTAGAGCGGCTGCTTCCTGTTTACCAGTCTGCTGCACCATCTTGTAAAA
>NW_019185087.1:0-133 GCF_002260705.1 Seriola dumerili
CATTCCTGTAAAGTTCATGTGAGGGTGCAGCACTGCAGCGTCGCCTGGTGGAGACTTCGTGACAGATGGTGTGTAAACAAAGCTGAAACCGTACAGAACAAACAGAGTGTGTCAATAGTGATCCTCAAAATCT
>NW_019185088.1:0-103 GCF_002260705.1 Seriola dumerili
TCTTAGGTTTTGAAATACTGATTCTCCACTTCAGGGGATAGGATTACAGTCCAACACAGCGATGAAATAAATTTACATTCACCTGCCAATTTATTAGGTACAT
>NW_019185089.1:0-176 GCF_002260705.1 Seriola dumerili
AGCCCATTTTCCCTAACACCTTAAACAAAAAATTGTGCTCCACCCTGTCAAATGCTTTTTCTAAGTCTATTGTGAGCAGCTGTCCCCCCTGTGCCTTCATCCCTCTTACTGTATCTCTGATTGTGTGTATTGAATCCTGTATATCTCTGTTTGGGATGCTATATGCTTGATTTGTG
>NW_019185090.1:0-183 GCF_002260705.1 Seriola dumerili
ATCATGTTTCTTTGTGAAAGCCAGGTTCAAAATGGCTTCGTTATTGTGCTCCAGTCTGTCATATAATAATCATTTCACTGTTAAAACATATGGATATTGCAACATGCTGATTTTATCAACTATTTGATCATGTGGTCAGTTTCTGTGGTTACACAGGTGTGCTCCGGTAGCACTACACCCCTT
>NW_019185091.1:0-169 GCF_002260705.1 Seriola dumerili
TCACTCAATGTATACCTGTGGGCCCACACACACATTCACTTCTTACTCATCAGATTTAACCCTGTTGCACGCCTGATTTGAAACTGGGGTGCAGTGAGGCCTAAAAACTTTAATGGCCGCTTCACTCTGCCATGAGCAGAAACAAAAAGCACGTGCATACAAGTTCAGT
>NW_019185092.1:0-104 GCF_002260705.1 Seriola dumerili
GTTGCCTCAGTGACCCTGAACTCTCCGAGGGCATAATGTACAGGTATGGTGGAACGCTTCAGCTGAACCATGTGCCTGGTGAAGGTGCCAAAGTCCCCATCTGG
>NW_019185093.1:0-119 GCF_002260705.1 Seriola dumerili
GCTGACAGTTTGCAGACACAGAGACAGCTTCTGGCGAGACATGAAGCAGAATCAGGCACTGAAAGTGATTAGACAGCACTATTGAACAGTACTGCATTCTCAGGTGTACCTGATAACTT
>NW_019185094.1:0-389 GCF_002260705.1 Seriola dumerili
TTATCTATGAATCTGTGAATGTTTAGGCCAAGATTGTACTGTTATTGTTGGGATTTTGTGTGATCATAGCCCACCTACCTGACTGTGCATAATGTGTGAGTAGCTATTTGATTTAACTGTTTAGAAATATGAACCATGGCCTGTGGCATGGTCCTCCTGAGTAAACCCAGATCACCTGAGTAAGGAGAACTGGACCACCAGGGACCTCAGGTCATGGAGATCTGGATTAATTATAGTGATGAGACTAGCAGTTTGAGACAGCTCCACAACAAAGTGATTATAGAGTGAAAATCCAGAAAAACAGCCAGAAACAGGAACAGGAGAAAAACAATCTACAACTGCAAGAAATCTCCATGTAAAGAAGAGAAGAAGAAAGTGTGGAGACTGAA
>NW_019185095.1:0-281 GCF_002260705.1 Seriola dumerili
TTATTCCTTTACTCACAGACAGCTGTCTCCAACGTGGAAAGCAACCATTTTGTTTTGCTTCTATTTCTATTTTCTTCTAATATATTAGCATGCTAACCAGCTAGCTCCACCCCAGTCGGACTGTTTCGTCAGTTTCTGGTACCAAGTCACTGTAGCATCTGCTCTGAAGAAGTGTCTCAGAGGACAAATTATACATTACTATATTACTGTTTTCTAGTACACACAACAATGACTTAAAATCTTTGCCAAGACTGGTAAGTAAACAGCTGCTAATGCTAACG
>NW_019185096.1:0-127 GCF_002260705.1 Seriola dumerili
ATATATATATATATATAATAAAATAAACTAAAAAAAAAAACAAAATGTAATAATTAACTAATTTTACCAATTTTTACCAAAACAGCTAGCTGGACTCAGTCATTATCAAGGACCTGATCCCTCACTG
>NW_019185097.1:0-235 GCF_002260705.1 Seriola dumerili
TTCCAGCTGCACACAGGTGATGCTCATTAACAGTCTGATTGATGTCTATGAGGGTTACAAACACAGACACACACACACACACCATCACCCCCACCCTTCACCCCCTCCACCCCATTTTTTTTATCACTGAAGGTAGGCCAAATAACAGAAACACCTCTGTTATAATGTAATATACACAGTGATCAACTGAATCAACAACTGTCTAAAACTATTTTAATAATAATTTGCCAACTGA
>NW_019185098.1:0-104 GCF_002260705.1 Seriola dumerili
AGGTCTTGGCACACTTCTCTGTGTAGTTTCCGTCTTCTTCAAATTCCTTTTTTTATTGACATTTTTTGACATTTTATACCTTACTATACTATGAAATTTGATGT
>NW_019185099.1:0-133 GCF_002260705.1 Seriola dumerili
TGCGCCATTCGTGCTGGGGGAGAGAGCTGTGTGGAGCTGATATTTTCTCTGTTGTGTCGTTGTTAGTTTGGTGATTACCCAGTGTGCTACTGACGGCTTTTTGTTATAGTTTTCAAAGTTTTCGTTATTGTGA
>NW_019185100.1:0-129 GCF_002260705.1 Seriola dumerili
TGGCTTTCAACATAATTTATGATCAATAACGACACCCAGGAATTTATTTTCATCCATTCTTTCGTTAATACTGATTTTAACTTGTTTTATTGATTTGCCGTGTGCTCTGGGAAACTCAGATAAAGATTC
>NW_019185101.1:0-107 GCF_002260705.1 Seriola dumerili
TCGCTGAAGATGTAGTAAATATCACAATCCTCTACAGTGTAGTTACAACAACACCACACCGAGCGAGCGAGGGAGAGAGAGAGAAGCTAGTGCTAACTGCAAAGCTA
>NW_019185102.1:0-108 GCF_002260705.1 Seriola dumerili
GCTCAGTGTTCAGAAACACAGTGTTGACACTCTTGTGAATACAAACAAGACAAGTGGTGTGTGTGTTTCTGAGATGAGGGTAAGATTTCTGTGTGAGTGAGTGTAGGA
>NW_019185103.1:0-104 GCF_002260705.1 Seriola dumerili
TTAACTATCTTTAAAAGTCAAAAAGTAATGAATAGTGATATTTTTTTTTTTTTTTTTACCTGGTGAGCAAAATATGAACACAGATTAAATGTAGAGTAGCATGA
>NW_019185104.1:0-100 GCF_002260705.1 Seriola dumerili
CTGTGAAATCATCTTTCTGAGGATGATTGAAACCTGAATATATGGAGCCATCATTTGTGTCAATACGAAGAATCAGAGTGAATGTTTCTGTCTCTTTCTT
>NW_019185105.1:0-123 GCF_002260705.1 Seriola dumerili
GATGCTTTCAGCGTTTATCCCGTCCATACATAGCTACCCAGCGATGCGCCTGGCGGCACAACTGGTACACCAGAGGTATGTCCATCCCGGTCCTCTCGTACTAAGGACAGCTCCTCTCAAATT
>NW_019185106.1:0-135 GCF_002260705.1 Seriola dumerili
CGCCTCAGCCGCCTCCTGTCTGGATTCACCTGCAGAGAAGAAGCCGGATCAGGACGTAGAGCTCGGACTGCTGTTTCAACCTGTGAGGTAAAATCGACTCCTCCTTTAGGCGTTTTCCTTACTTTGGTTGCTAAG
>NW_019185107.1:0-111 GCF_002260705.1 Seriola dumerili
CAGAGCAATTAAAAGGGTGTCATTTGGACATTGCAAGCAAGCAAGCACATATGCACAAGGGTGACAAATTCCACAAGTCTATGGAATCTACAGAAGGCATGGAACGCCATA
>NW_019185108.1:0-108 GCF_002260705.1 Seriola dumerili
TTACTGGAGAAGCCCACAGATGGGGTAAAATTTTAGATTAAAAAAAAAAAAAAAGAAAAAGAATGAATTAATGTTCCTTTTCTGTACAGAATTGGACCCAAGCTAATT
>NW_019185109.1:0-100 GCF_002260705.1 Seriola dumerili
CTTGCTTAAGGGTCCATATATCCACAAGGGTCCACACTGACCCCTGACCGGGAATCGAACCCCCGTGTGCGTGCGTGCGTGCGTGCGTGCGTGCGTGCGT
>NW_019185110.1:0-120 GCF_002260705.1 Seriola dumerili
TGCATCGCTGTAATTTTTCCGAACAACTTCCCGGTGTGTCTGTGGCGATTTCCACTTCAAATCCTGCTGCTGTAATACTTATCAAGGTGTGTTTAGGGTCATCCAGTAAAAAAAAACTTG
>NW_019185111.1:0-140 GCF_002260705.1 Seriola dumerili
TTGGATCATTTTTTGACGCCGTTGTCGATCAAACACCCGGCCTATGTCCGTGATACTTATCATTTTATAGAAATTGTAAAAAGTCTACAGATCCCCTCGGATTTTTATTTCTTTTCAATGGATGTTGATAATTTGTATAC
>NW_019185112.1:0-128 GCF_002260705.1 Seriola dumerili
GACTGATCTGATCTGAGGTCTGTGTTTGAAGGTTTTAATCTAGTTTTAATGTTTACTGTGTTTAGCACGACCACACTTCATCACTGACTAAAACAGAGTGTTAATGTCCATGTCTTCAGTCTTTGGAT
>NW_019185113.1:0-108 GCF_002260705.1 Seriola dumerili
CACACTGTGAACATACAGCTGTGAAGCAACATGTGGATCAGCTTTATTTAGAATTAGTTAATAAAATTTAAAAAAAATTAAAAAAAAAAAAAAGAGAATTATTACAAT
>NW_019185114.1:0-117 GCF_002260705.1 Seriola dumerili
CAGCTGTCACTGTCACAGGAAGGTTAGCTTTTGTTTCTGTGTGACTCCAGCTGGTGTCTTGTCATTGGCTGTTTTCCTGTTGCTTGAACTCACCAACACCGACCGTCCATCCTCGTC
>NW_019185115.1:0-117 GCF_002260705.1 Seriola dumerili
TCTCTTTCTTCTCTTTCTTCTTTTTCTTCTTCTCGTCCTCCCTGGAAGACAACAGGAAACGCATCACAGAGGTGAGCTGAGCGCCTGCTTAAATACCTGTACGTGTGTGTGTGTGTG
>NW_019185116.1:0-172 GCF_002260705.1 Seriola dumerili
GTTTGGAAAGTGACTGCTGAGTTACTACAAGAAACTAATTCACCAGTTTACCCACAGAATTATAATTCAGTGGATGGCTAAGCAGCTAATGCTTACCTACACACCTAAAAACAAGTTATTAAAGAACAGATTAAAATGATAGTGAAACCTCTGGGAGATAACGTTTGCTGGA
>NW_019185117.1:0-545 GCF_002260705.1 Seriola dumerili
ACACACACACACACACACACACACACACACATACAAAGGATACAGCTGATCAGCAGAGTTTATATCAGTGGGAGAGAAAAGGAGCAGTTGTGATCTGTCACAAACACTGGAGCAGTTAGCATGTCCATCGTCATGTGCATTAAAGAAGCATTGCACAATTAACAGACAAAAAAATGTTGTGGGAGGTTGATTGTGTTTTCCCATGGATTCATTAAGATTAGGTCGTTAGCAGTGATCAGCTGTGCGTGGAAAACTTTCGACAGGATTTACATGATTATTCTACAGACACTAGACCCATTGACCACAGCACTAAAATATACAGGGAGCTCCAAATAACCTGGTAATGACATATGACTATATACTATTTAACTACAGTAGGAAACAGAGAAATAATATAGCACTCAACACCATATCTGATCATTCTGTAGCAGCTAATAACCGACTGGCTGCTGGGTCCGTGTTGAATTTGAACATTTACAGGGAGAATCTGTCATGGCCTCACAGACTGCAAGACCTATTGTACTCTTTAATGGCTCTTTAATGTT
>NW_019185118.1:0-1031 GCF_002260705.1 Seriola dumerili
CTTCTTCTCCGTATAGGAACATTATTTCTGTATAAAACCCTAACTCTGCTAACATCACCTTTTCTGCCCAATCAGTTGAACCTGTTCTTACTTTACCTATTTGACTGTACATATCCAAGGAACGAAGGCAATGTGTGGTTTTGCCCAAATTGTGCTTTGTGTAAAATTCCTAACTGTAGTCAACATCCAACCCAAGACCCAATTACAGCCAAGTTGTTTATCCCCATATTGTATCTTGTGTACAGTCATATTGGCTGTTGCCCATGTTGTCTTGGAAATTTTCACATCTTGTCTATTGTTAACTCGAGCTAACTTTAGTCAACATACAACTTAAGCCCCAATTTGCCTTGACTTTTGTGCAATCACAGTGGGTCTTGGATGCCTTGGGCCTGAACCACTGTTGTGATTTGTTCAGCCAAGTTGGATGTTGCAGTTCATTGACATAATGTTGCTTTGCCACCATCATCATGTCGCATGCCAACAGTGTTCTGGAGTTTTTTTCCCTTCTGTTTGCTTGTTTTCTCTTGTGCCCCGCCCCTCTCCTCTTGTCTGTGTGTGTATGTATGTGGGCATGGGTTTCCTCTTCTGACTCCCGGCATTATTCCACACCTGCCACCCATTAACTCATCAGCCATGCTCCACTCATTGCCAGATTGTTCCATCTTCTTAGCAGTGGACTTGTTCTCGGCCATTTTAGTCATTTGTTGTTCCTTTCTGTGCCTTTGTTAAAAATCGTTTTCCTCTGCATCCAGAATGGCAGTGGAAACCAGCCTCGGCCTTCACCACCACCACTGTCAAACCCTCAGCCTTGACCTCTGATTTTCATCTGTAGCCGGTCTCCACTATTCCCTGCTTCAACCCTTCTCAATCAGCAATCAGCTTTGTGGTTGTATATCTGAAAGTTGGGGTTTTTCAGTGGTTTTGTTTTTTCCCCTTTTTGGACCCATTTCAAGGGGTTCTAGTACATCTGCTCTCTATGACCTTTCTTTCAAAAGTTGAAAAAATTGCAGTGGCACAGAAAATTAAAGGGG
>NW_019185119.1:0-110 GCF_002260705.1 Seriola dumerili
CTTCAATGGATGCCAGTTTGTGGCAGGCATACGCTCACTTGTCTGTCACTCAAAGCGCCACGCCCTCGATTACTTTAAACGGGTGAGTTATATAAAAATTCACCACCCAT
>NW_019185120.1:0-102 GCF_002260705.1 Seriola dumerili
CCTGAGTGGTGCCCCTATGGCCTGTAATGCTTTGAGGCATATACCTTGTTATAGCATCATCTTTGATTCAGTTCTGGCAGGGGACCATTACTGCACATCACC
>NW_019185121.1:0-153 GCF_002260705.1 Seriola dumerili
TACATACCATGGATGAGGGTTGCAGTCGTTTGTATCTGTTGAAGAGAAGAAGCAAAAGACGTGAGACAGTGACAGCGACATATTTATGTGATGTTACGTTGTTTTTTTCCCCCATAATCATGTGGCATCTGTATAATATTGCAATTTGTATCA
>NW_019185122.1:0-114 GCF_002260705.1 Seriola dumerili
AGCAGGATGGAGGAGAGAGACCTGCTCTGTGTGTGAGCACGTGTGCCTCACTTTACGGCATGTGGTTTCCCCATGACAAGTACATTTTGGTTTCAGCCTGTTTCTTTGCTAGCC
>NW_019185123.1:0-146 GCF_002260705.1 Seriola dumerili
AGAGTAACTACCATTGTGAAGAGTGGAACAGTCTGGCGATGAGTGGATGGATGACCGGGATAGATATACAGAAGATGATGAGTTATAGATTGAAGGTGTGGTGGTGAGCTTCTGTCCAGAACATGCCTCCGTTGAGTCACCTGATG
>NW_019185124.1:0-113 GCF_002260705.1 Seriola dumerili
ATTTTTTTTGCCTAACTATACTATGATTTTTTTGAGAATCTTATGCCATACTATACTATGAAAACTTTATGGCACATTATACTATGACGTTTTTTGAGAATTTTATGCCATAC
>NW_019185125.1:0-111 GCF_002260705.1 Seriola dumerili
AACATCCATCTCATGAACTATCTGTCCTAATGGTGGCATATCAGGTGGGAGGCCTACTACTTTATTCTGCTTCAAGTCCGAATACGTGTTTCTTAAATACTTTTGCACTTC
>NW_019185126.1:0-948 GCF_002260705.1 Seriola dumerili
GCAGCTAGCATTAGCATTAGCATTAGCTTTTTTTTTTTTGAAGTCTTTATTGGTGAAAAGGGACAAACAGACCACAAAGGGGGTGGGGGGCTAGCTTGCTAGCATTAGAAGCTAGTATTAGCATTAGCATTAGCATTTTATCTTTTTGCTCTTTATTGGTGAAAAGGGACAAACAACATAAAGGGGGTGGGGGCTAGCTTTCTAGCATTAGCAGCTAGCATTAGCATTAGCATTAGCTTTTTTTTTTTTGAAGTCTTTATTGGTGAAAAGGGACAAACAACATAAAGGGGGTGGGGGCTAGCTTTCTAGCATTAGCAGCTAGCATTAGCATTAGCATTAGCTTTTTTTTTTTTGAAGTCTTTATTGGTGAAAAGGGACAAACAGACCACAAAGGGGGTGGGGGGCTAGCTTGCTAGCATTAGCAGCTAGCATTAGCATTAGGGTTTTTTTTTGTCTTTGGTGAAAAGGGACAAACAACATAAAGGGGGTGGGGGCTAGCTTTCTAGCATTAGCAGCTAGCATTAGCATTTTTTTGGTCTTTATTGGTGAAAAGGGGCAAACAGAACACAAAGGGGGTGGGGGGGTAGCTTGCTAGCATAAGCAGCTAGCATTAGCTTTTTTTGTCTTCACAAGATTGCTTAATAACAAGTGGGGGGGGGCTAGCTGGCATTAGCAGCTGTGACAACCAGACAATAATTGTGAATATAACGATGACATTGCTAACAATGATATATAATAGCTGCAATAAATGATAATGATGATAACAGCATTGGTCATTGATGAATGAATTTGATGATTTCATNCATTGCTAACAATGATATATAATAGCTGCAATAAATGATAATGATGATAACAGCATTGGTCATTGATGAATGAATTTGATGATTTCATTGCAAAATAACAAGTGGAGGGGCCAGCTTGCTAGCATTAGCAGCCATTTTGCTGGCA
>NW_019185127.1:0-114 GCF_002260705.1 Seriola dumerili
AAAGATGTGTGCGCGACCCAACGTGCCGCAGACATGAAGCGGTTCAAAGATAAGATAACGGGACTAGTGCGGGAGTTTGAGCAACGCTTTCAGATTTTTGGTGAACTGGAGAAA
>NW_019185128.1:0-111 GCF_002260705.1 Seriola dumerili
TATGCAATGTTTTTCATAATATTGAGAGAAGAAAAATAACAATAATAAATAAACAATAATACATATTATATTATTATCATACATCGCAAATTTTGGGCTGGACTGGACTAG
>NW_019185129.1:0-1117 GCF_002260705.1 Seriola dumerili
GAGAATCAGTTTTCTGGACCTCTGTGTTTACAGCTCTCTTTAGATCTCTATCTCTCTCATCTGATCTCAATCAGCTGTTTGTGCCCGACTGCATTCAGAGGTTTCCATGGTGATTTTAATGACTTAGTTCCTCATGCGACCACGACCTTATAAACACGTCCGTCCTATTCTTGTGGACACGATATTTCTGAAACACCTCGACGGAACTTCTTCAAATTTGGCACAAACATTCACTAGGATGAGCTGATTAGATTTTGGGGGGCAAAGGTCAAAGGTCACGATGACCCCATAAAGTGCAGCCTTGGCCTTGTGACACAATATCTCAGTAACTCTTTGAGGGAATTTCTTCAAATTTGGTAAAAATGTTCACCTCAACTCAAGGATGAACTGATTAGATTTTTGGTAGCTAAAGGTCAAAGTTCAAAGGTCAAGGTCACAGTGACCTCTCAAAACATGATTTTGGCCTTGTGAGTGTGATAACTCCAGAACTCCACGTTTGGCACAAACATTTCAGCCATAACTCTTCACTCATCAATCATCATAACGTTTCACATAAACGGTGAATATTTCATGTGACTCTGGATAAACAGGGATGTAATCTGAAACTAGTCTGACTGGCCGAGGCAGGAAACCACGAGGTGGTGATTGTATGAATTCTAAAACTCTTAAATATGTGGCAGACACAGTGATTCCTGTTTCCTCCTGATTTTCTGACTGGAGTCACTGAGGCAGTTGATGAAACTCCTGCCACTTTGTTTGTACAATAAATGTGTTTTTATCAGTTTATAACATGAGGATTGTTTAACTGTCAAATCACAGTTTTTATCATTGAAAAGTCACAATCACTGTCATTTCACTGAAGGTGACTTTTATTATAGTTTTATGTTAGAGTTCTGTGACTTTTAAAAGAAAAAAATCTAACCACATGTAGAGGCCTGGTCAAGCACCGTTTATTTAAAAATACTATGTCAACAGTAACAATGCGATAATTATAATTTGGTAACAGACAACTGTAAACAACACTGCAATACTACAGCAACGCTCAAGTGTCTCCTTCTGAAAAACAGATATTAATGGGAAATAAATAAATAAATAAATAAGGGGAAATAAATAAAAT
>NW_019185130.1:0-223 GCF_002260705.1 Seriola dumerili
ACACTGTGAGGCCTCTGTGATCTGTGGTGAATGTGTACTTTGTGTTTTTATGGGGTTTGTAGTTTTGTAGCCAAACTTCCTCATTTCCTCCAGAATCTGCAAACGTCTGTTTTTTGTTTCAGCTCAGTTTGTCGGTGTGAAAGATGATGAACCAACACAGATCAATAAAATAAATGGGTCGGCAGAGGGACTTGACTGATGGTTCTGGACCAGAAGAAAACCA